>NC_050578.1:262282297-262494797 GCF_011100635.1 Trichosurus vulpecula | reverse complement strand
GAAAAGGAAAAGAGAATCTTCAAGCTGTCCTCTCCCCTCTTATAGGGTTTTTGACATCATCAAGCTCCGCCCGAATGACCAGGGCCGATTGGTTCCTGAGTTGGCCCCTCCCCCTAGCATAGACATTAACACCTCCCCTCAGCCAGCCCCATGACTCATCACACAGGAAGCTGTCTGCTTCCCGGCATGCTCCCCGGGCCTCCTGCCCCGGAAGAGCAAGCCACAGCGTCCAGGGAAGCTCAATGAGGTAAGCTGAGTCATTCAAAGAAAACAAAGGCCATTCTGGTTACACTCCACCCCTTGTTATAGGATACATAATCTAATCAGCCATGTATCCTAGAACATACATTGTGATCCAATTACAAAGGAAACTAAAACATATCATTCATTATAAAGCAAAACATATCATTCAGTGACATTCCCAAACATTGGTTAACGATTCAAATGCGATCCACCCCTAGATCCCAGCAAAATAATCTCTTCAATCAATCATCCCCAAAATAATTATTAATAATTCAAATGTCCACCCCTAAATCCTTGTATCCATTACATAGGATCAATAATATCATAACAATAAAACAACACAGCAAGGATAACACAAAATAAGTAAACAGAACACTATCATCATTTCCACCCCCCTTGAACGATTGGGGCTCAAAATCTTGGGGTGAGGGGTGAAGGTCTCATTTTCCATAGCTTCTTCATGCTGAAATTGGATGTAGAGATGGCCCTGCCCCCAAAAAGTCCCATTCCAGAGGTCATTTCTTTAACGAGCTGGCAGGAATTCCAAGAATGCTACATGCTTAGGCAGTCACCGGAAAGTGCAGGGTGCTTAAGCCTGAAGGAAACAAAACTAGCAACAAGGTTAGCCAAAACAAAGGACAAAAAGAATAGTCTGTGAATCTATTATTATAACCTATTCACGGTAAAATATATGGTTCAGGGGTACGATTTGGTAATTATTTTCCCCTGAATAAACAACTGTTACAGTGTTGTCCTTCCCATGGGCTATAACTTCTGCAGCCTTTGGAATATCATCTGGCTTCCGTTTTACCCATACCTTAGCTCCTGACTTTATTCTATCAATGGAGCAAGACCCTTTTGCCCCTCTAGTAGTTATTTTGGGAGGAGGGTCAGTTTTCACAAAGGGTATTTTTTCACAGGGGATAATAATGACTTGAACCATCCTATCATTTCTACAAAATTGTACAGGTTTTTTACCCATATTCTGGAGTGTCACAACAATTTCTTTTTGATAATTAGAATCTATCACTCCAGCCAATACATGTATTCCTTGAGCCGCTAATCCTGGTTTAGGTAATATCCATCCAAGATGATTCTTGGGGATTCTCATACATACTCCAGTAGGGGTTTTTCTTATCTCTTTCCTATTTAACCTAAAATTCTCTATACAATGTAAATCATATCCTGCTGAACCAGGTGTTCCTGGACTTGGTAGTGGGACATCTTCCCTCACAGTCCAAAATTCAATGTTTTGGATCTCACATGTTTGCTGTTCTCTGATCTGCAGATTTGGGGTCATCATTCTGGCTAGAGGTGTACTCCCCCCTAAGGGCCTATTATTCAAATTACGTAAGGCAATAGACAAATTATCCTTCCAATGTCGATATGAATTATTTGAGCTTAATTTTCTCAGCTGTTCTTTCAACAATCCATTCATTCTTTCAATTAGCCCAGATGCTTGTGGGTAATATGGAATATGATATATCCATTCTATATTATTCAACACACAATATCTTTTCACTTCTTTGCCCTTGAAATGTGACCCATTGTCACTTTGAATCTGCATTGGGGTTCCATAATATAAACTTACAATATCTAGAGTTTTACAGGTGTTTTTCTGAGTTGTGTCTTTATAAGGACAAGCCACTAGTACACCTGAATAGGTGTCAACACACGTACATACATATTTACATCCTTTATCCTGGGGTAGTGGGCCAATATAATCTATCTGCCAAATTTGGGCTGGAACTTTTCCCCTTGCTATTTCTCCAGTAACTATCCTAGGAAGAGTTCGTTCTTTTTCTAATTGGCATATACAACACTCCTCTGTTATTTGTTTTAACAACGCATGAGAAATACTGATACCTCGATCCTGTGCCCATCGATGGGTGGCCTGGACCCCTAAATGGCCAGCAGTCTGGTGGACCCATCTTGCTAAGGCTGGGTCATTAGTTGGAGTCAGAGTAGGGACAATACATTCAGTAGCAATCTTTGCTAGTCGATCCGCATGTGCATTGTACTCACGTTCTGGTGTGGTCAGGGTTGCATGAGCATCAACATGAAAAACTGACAGATCTGTAACCAAAGACATGTCCCATATATTTTCCCATAACTCTTTACCCCAAACTTGTTTGCCATGAATCTCCCAATTCTGATTCCTCCATATAGGCATCCACGTAGCTAATCCATTAGCTACCGCCCACGAGTCAGTAAATATATGACACTGTCCTCCTTTCTCTGCTCTGATGGCCTGATGCACTGCCATCAGTTCAGCATATTGGCTACTTCCACCTATCCCAGAACTTTCCAGAGTTCTCCTTGTACAGGGATTATAGGCTACTGCTTTCCAATGTCTCTTCTGTCCTAAATATTTTGCTGTCCCATCAGTAAACCAAGCATGTTTCTTCTGTTCTTCATTTAGTCCGTCATATCCATTATTCCATTTCACTAAGGATGGTACCATCTGTTGCTTAGATTCAAGGGGCTTTTCATTGCTCTCAGTATTAATGTTCGCCACAGATTCATGTAGAGCAGAAACTCCATTTTTGCCTGCTCTGGACCTATTCTGAATATACCACTTCCATTTGATTATGCTTGCCTCTTGTGCATGTCCAATTCTGTGAGAAGCTGGGGTACTCATTACCCAAGTCATAATTGGAATTCCAGGCCTTAATACCACTTCATGACCCAGAGTTAGTTGCTCAGTTTCTACTAAAGCCCAATATGCAGCTAACAGCTGCTTCTCAAAAGGTGTATATTGCACTCCAGATGAGGGCAGTTTCCTTGACCAAAAGCCTAAAGGTACACTTCGGCTTTGTTGTTTTTGCCACAGACTCCAATTTGCATAGTCATCTTGTACAGTCACTTGTAACTCCACTGGCCCATTTTGCATAGGCCATAAGTCTAGAACTAATTGAATAGCAGCCTTTGCTTCCTCAAAAGCTCTACTTTGTTCAAGTCCCCAGTCAAATTCATATTTCTTTCTGGTGACTTTATACAAGGGTTTTAAAATCTGTCCCAAATGTGGGATGTGGTGTCTCCAATAACCAAACAGCCCTATGAACTTTTGGGCCTCTTTCTTATTGGTAGGGGTGGGAAAATCCTGGATTTTTTGTCGAGCTTGTGGGAGAATTTCTCGCAGTCCTCTATTCCACTGTATCCCCAAGAATTTTACAGTTTGAGCTGGCCCTTGAACCTTTGCGGGGTTGATTTCCCATCCTTTGCTTTTCATATGGTCAATTAATAATGCTAAACTCTCCTCCACCTCCTTTATATTCTTTCCCTGTATCATGATGTCATCTATGTAATGTGTAAGCTGTACACCAGGTAACTTTAATTCATCCAAATGTTCAGCTACAATCCTGTGGCAAATAGTTGGGCTATGAATATATCCTTGCGGCAGGCGTGTAAATGTATACTGTCGGCCTTGCCAAGTAAAAGCAAACTGATTCCATTGCTTGGGGTCTATTGGGATTGTAAAGAAGGCATTGGCCAAATCAATAACTGCATACCAAGTCCCTTCACGTTTTTGTATTCTCTCTATTAAAGTAACCGTGTCTGGAACAGCAGCATACAAGGGAGGAGTCACTTTGTTTAGCTGTCTATAATCTACTGTCATCCTCCATGTTCCATCTGATTTTCGGACTGGCCAGACAGGGTTGTTCCATTGAGTAGTTGTAGGGACTAACACTCCTGCCTCAACACATTCTCTTATAGTGTTGGCAATTTCATCTTGCCCACCTGGCACACGATATTGCCTCAAAGTAATTACTTCAGAAGGTTCGGGCAAAGTGATTGGATCCATCTTGATTTTCCCCACTAAGACTGCATTAATGCCTATTTTCCTCACAGCAAATTGGTATTTCCCTTCAGGTAAATTTAAGGTCATACCCTTCAAAATGTCTATTCCAATGATGTATTCAGGAATAGGCACAATAACCACACTATATTCTTTCTTGGGCAACCGTCCAATTTTCATCATTAATTTAACTTGCCTGGCTGATATTTCAGTCCCTCCTAGTCCTGTGATGGTAATAGGAGTTCCATGGCTGAACTTGTCTGGATTTCCATAAATAAGGGTGGCCTCGGCCCCAGTATCTATTAATGCCTCAGTTACCGTACTTGACCCATTTTTCCAATATATGGTCAAGTTAATGTGAGGTCTACAATCCAGCCTGTGTATTTCCTTAATTTGGGCTGGGGCCTGGCCTGTTCCCTAGTATTCCCTTTCATGTGATTCACTTGGGTATGAAGGTTCAACATCTGTAGCATTTGCAGGAGCAGTTCTGATTTCCCTATCTCTCCTGTTATCAAGGCCTTTATCTCTGTACATTCTATATAATTCATTGGTTGGAATTCCATCTATCATTTCAAAACCTACCCCTGCTCTCAATAAAGTAGTAAACATTTCTTTCCTTGTTACTCTCCTTTGGCGCCAAGTTTGCTGGTTATTCACCCTTCTCTCTTGAGGAGATCTATCCCTTCCCCAGTCACCTAAGTCATGTAACTGTAAAATCTTATTTATCACTGTTGTAAGACGGCTCCCTACTTCTCCAAGTAATAAATTCAAAATTAGTTGTTTATAAGCAGGGGGAGCTGTCCTAATTATTAAATTCCTATGAGGCAGTTCCATTGAATCATTGTAATATTTGTCTGCAGTTCCTGTCATAATGGCAGTCTTCATTACCTCCTCCTTTAGTCTCATGATACAATCTCTAAGTGAATACCAGGGTCTGTGCTCAGTGGGCCACATAGAATCAGTAGCATATCTCTTATTGCATCCCACAGCGGCTAATGCCAACAGAGTAGTCCTGCTATCACCATCTCCTTGCTGATGATGTTCCCTAAAAGCTTGTTGAACTAGAGGATCATGGCTGATACCTATGAATCTCATGCAGTCTGTCCCATCTACTGATATTCCACCGGCCCCTTGATCACTGAGTCTTACCATCCAAGATATCAATGGTTCTCCTATTCTTTGGCTGAATCTACTCAAAATATCTGTGACCTCTTGCGGTGAGAAATCTTCCTGAATTTCCCTTGTAACTGAATCTTCACCTCGGGTTTCTGTCTTCCTCCTTTGTATGGGTCGAGCCCTTGTCTGATCATTTAACCATCTCCTATTCTCTGTGTGAGGCACATCCTGAACCCCAGTAGTGTTTTGTGCCTCAGCCCCTAACATTGTCTCATTCTGTCCCCACTCACTTCCTCTGCCACCATGGCTAGGACGAAGCAGGCAATCAGGCTCTTTCTGGGCTGGGTTGAAATGCACTCTGGGCTTTTTTGGTCTCCTGTTGCTCTTAGCCACATTAATAGAAAAGTTCTCATTTGAGTCAGTTTGGTCTTCTGCTATCTGAGATTCCCCTTCTTCCTGTGGGGTAGGAGTGCCCCCATGTCTTTCACTTAATCTCAATCTTTCGTATACTAGCCGGTAGGCTGATAACACTATCCAGCTTTGCCTAGATAGTGATGCCCCTGACTCAATCCCAACTTCTCGTAAACACTTTTCCAAATCCCTAGGATCTCCTCTCCGTAGCCTTGGTTCCCAGTTTTCACAGGGTCCAGCTTTTTTAGCCAATTCTTTTGCTAGGGAGGAATAAAATGGATCCTCCCATCCTGGGATATTCATCTCTTCCTCTGGAATTGTTCTGCTTCTAAATAGAGATCTTATACCTAGCGATCCTGTTCGTGACGCCAAATGTAACAGGAGGGCAGAGTTTATAATCTCAAAGAGGATCATAAACATGTCTGAAAGGTTCGGAACCGCCGGATATAAGAAACTCTCAAAGTAGAAGGCAGAAGAATCAAAACATTTATTTAGGCTCCACAGTAACCAACCCATGAACCAGAAGCCCCATTTTGATATGTTGATCAAAATCTTCCAGGCCCAATAAGTACGCCTTGCAAGAGTAACCAGGAGGCTACAGAGAAGCATGATTGCGTAAAGCAAAATCATGCTTCCCCCTCGATGGTAATAAGATTACCCACTGGCCTGAAGTCTTTGTTCAGCTTCCTCCCGTAGATCAGCTCTGCTACTGGCAGCTCCTGCCTCAGCTGTGGCTGTGGCTGTAACTGACGTAACTGTCGTAACTGCCTCTGTAACTGCCTCTGGCTCCAACTGTCGCTGTAACTGTCGCTGTAATGGCCTGAAGTCTTTGTTCAGCTTTCTCCCGTAGGTTAGCTCTGCTACTGGCAGCTCCTGCTTCAGCTGTGGCTGTAACTGTGGCTGTAACTGACGTAACTGTCGTAACTGCCTCTGTAACTGTCGTTGTAACTGTCGCTGGCTCCAACCGGAAAAGGAAAAGAGAATCTTCAAGCTGTCCTCTCCCCTCTTATAGGGTTTTTGACATCATCAAGCTCCGCCCGAATGACCAGGGCCGATTGGTTCCTGAGTTGGCCCCTCCCCCTAGCATAGACATTAACACCTCCCCTCAGCCAGCCCCATGACTCATCACACAGGAAGCTGTCTGCTTCCCGGCATGCTCCCCGGGCCTCCTGCCCCGGAAGAGCAAGCCACAGCGTCCAGGGAAGCTCAATGAGGTAAGCTGAGTCATTCAAAGAAAACAAAGGCCATTCTGGTTACAGGGTTCTGACTTGTAATAAGGATTCCTGGAACTTATGTGAGCTACACAGATAAAATGAGGGAACATAGAGGAGCGATTAGGGAAGGAAACGAGCTTGGACATTCTATAGGTCAAAAGTCCTGAAATCTTTGGTATAGCCACAAAAGAAGTAGATTATCACACCCTTCACAATAGCAAAAGTAATATTAATATGTAATATTTATTAAAAACCCCCACAAAAGAGATGGAACATGTAGGAGTTGGGAGGGGAGGAATGGTGTTGTAAAAGAAACCCAGCCCTTATTTTCCCTAATTATCAATGACAAGCACCAGAGAAATCCTGGGTCCAGGCTGATTATAATATAATTCACGCTATACCTATACAATGAAATAATTGAGAGGACAACAATTAAATTAAGTTTGCATAAATGATAGGACCATAATAGGAGATTGGGTCGTCACTTGTTAGGATCCCTCCACCTATTCCTTCAGACTTCACATACTGTTTCCTTCTGTACTGCTCAAAATATTCCTCAGTTTGTGTCATATCCCCCTTTCAGACTGTAGGGGGCTTAAGGAGAAAAACTGTCTTATCTAAACTGATTTTTTTTTTTTTATCCCAGAGCCTAGCAAAGTACTCTGTGTACTATACATCCCGAAAATGTCACTTTTTATTGAGCTTCTAGGAATAAAGGGAAAGGGGAAGAACATCCCTCTTCTCTCTGATTTTTATTCTTGTTTTACAGTTTGGAGTTTGAGACTGATCAAAGAAGACAAATCAACAATCATTTTTATTTACAAGACTCTCAGCAGTATTAAGACTTTTATTGTATCATGTTCCCTTGTATTAAAAAAAAAAAACATTTTGTAATTATCCCTTTCCTGATCTTGTGTTATGGTAACAAATTAGTGTCCTCCAAAGAGTTAACTTTTTTTTAGACGAATTAGAATCCAGACCTTATGGGCACAAGTCTAACATTTTATCTAACATACCCACATTGTTTTTTTTTCTTGTTCTTTAAATCAAATATAATTCCAGAACCACACCAAAAATACACTAGTATGTGACTTCACAAGGAAAAGCTCAGTGATTAGTAGGCTAAAACAATTCATTGATATTTACATAAATTCTTAATCTCCTCTCCTTCCCCCCAGTTTGGGGCATGGAAACATCATTTCCAGCCCTATCACTTTCCTAAGGGCATCTTTTACATCCTTGTTCCTCAAACCGTAGATTAGAGGATTTAGCATTGGTATTACCACAGTATAAAACACGGTAGCAACTTTGTCTGAATCTAGAGTATTTCCAGATCCTGGTCGGCAATAAATGAAAAGGATTGTGCCGTGGAAAATCACAATGGCAGTGAGGTGGGAGGCACAGGTGGAGAATGCTTTGCGCCGGCCGTCAGAAGAGCGGATTTTCAGAATGGTGATGAGGATAAATATGTAAGAGGTGAGGATGATAATGATGGTGCTGAACTCATTTAAACTGGCCACTGTGAAAAGCATCAATTCATTGATGGAGACGTCAGAACAGGACAGAGACAAGAGTGGGGGCAGATCACAGAAAAAGTGATTAATGATGTTGGATCTATAAGAAGCAATCTTAAGGGCTAAACATGTGTGAATTAGAGAACACACTGTACCACAAATATATGAGCCACAGACCAACTGGCTGCAAATCTTCTGGGACATAGCAGTCATGTATAACAATGGGTTACAAATGGCCACAAAGCGATCATAGGCCATCACTGCCAGCAATATGACTTCAGTGACCACACATGTACAGAACAGATAGAACTGTGCAGTGCAACCTAGGAAAGAGATGACCTGGTCTTCTGTTAATATATTGACCAGCATTTGGGGTACAATGATGGTAGAATAGCAGAAATCAACAAAGGACATGTGGCTGAGAAAAAAATACATAGGAGTATGAAGGCGAGGGCTGATCTTTATCAGGATAATCATTCCAAGATTTCCCAAAACTGTGACAGCATAAATGACAAGGAATAGCAGGAAGAGTAAAATATGGAGTTCTGGGTGATCTGAAAATCCTAGCAGCAAAAATTCTGTAACTGCAGTGCAATTTCCCTCTTCTTCCATTATTTCACTATGTTGAAGGTTGAATAAAGCACAAATGAAAAATTCTTCTTTTATATGGTCCAAGAATAAGTTTTAACCATCTCCTAGGAAAACAATATTAGAATCAAAGTTAATACATGTTTAATTGGAGAGAAATATTATATGACTATATATGTATTTATTATCTTCATATTTGCCCTTTAAATATCAAAAAAACATAATCAAGTTTGTGTACAACATGCAGAGACAGTATCCAGATCAAACAAAATGCATGATGACAGATATTATACAGATTGACATGTCATACAGATAAAGATAATATCTAGAACTCAGGTAATATAGTGATCTTACATACTATCTGTATCATATATGCCTTTATGTGGATCTCTGTGGGTTGCAAACTAATAAGCAAAAGAAATGCACACACTCTCTGGCTGCATGTAATACACATAGTATATACCTTGGTCCAAACTCAGATCATATGTGCAACCTAGGCTGTATAGTTTATGTCAATCCCAAAGAAACAAAGCAACCTCTCTCCCTTTCTCTCAATCTCTCTCTCTCTCTCTCTCTCTCTCAAACACACAAAAAAGAACATATCACCATTTATTAAAAACATGTTTAACTTATTGATGAGAGATTCCATATGCATTCAATAGTCAAATATGAATGTTTGAATTTTCCATCAACAATTTCCATATTTTGGATTATACTCTTGGAATAACTGAGAGCAGATAGATGGAATTTTGCCTAGCTTAGTATTCACAGTGAGTTCAGTTTATTTTGTTCAGCAAAAGTCATGATGGCAAGTTTTATCCAGCCATTTACATGATACCTCTCTCATTCATCCTATAAACAAATTCTATATTTGTGTGTTTGTGTGTATGCATATATAAATGCATGTGTGTATGCATGCATGTATGTATGTGTGTGTATTTATATCACTGTTGGTTACTTATATAAAGCAACTTTATGCTATCCAGGAAAGAACACAAGCTTGAGAATCATAAGTGCAAAGGTGCAAAGATTTAGAGTTGGAAAAAATCTTTACTGCCCATCTAGACTCCAGACTAATCCTTTCAGGGAAGCACTGTTTCCTAATTCTACCTCCAGTATTTATCATTAGATTAATCATATTCAAGTCATTTAAGCTCTCTGAATGCCAGGTTCATCTTGTACAAAAAGGAGATATTAATGCTTACCATATCTACTTCATAGGTTTCTTATGACACTCAATGATAAGAAATAAGAAGTGAGTTCTTTAATTCTCAAAGCTCTATGTAAATGCTAGCTATTATTATGTGTTGGTATAACCCTCTCCATACACTTTGATTGTGGTATCATTCCCTTTAAAGGTTAGGTTTCTTTAAGATTATAGCTCCATATAGTTATTTTATGTGTTGGAACTGCAAAACCAAGGAGAGATAATGACCTACAAAGACTTTTCTTTTGGGATCCAGTTACCTCTAAAATCTGCTTTGGTAAGATGCAAGCACATTCCAAGAAGACATAATGTCATGCCCCATGCCCCTTCCCATAAGTTCCCCTTTCAGCCCCTCATCTAGTGAGGAAGCGTTAGTCATGCATTGATTTAGTAATGCATGAAACCACTTTGGAAAGTGAAGGGAGTTCCTCATACTAGAAAAATGAGTCTTCCCTTTTCCTGAATATAAATACTGTTTGGGAGGAAAACAAAAATAGAGGTAGAGAGCATCAGACTATATCTCCTGATTTCTCTGATTCAAAGAGGATCATCAATTGGTATATTTAGAATGGAAAGGGATTTTAGAAGCTAGTTGTTCATTTCCTTCATTTTACACTTGAAAAATGAGGCCTAAATAATTGAAGCAAAATTTTCCAATTCACATTATTTCAGTTTACATAAGTAGCAGTGCTGGTAAAAATTACCTGTTTGTACTATATCAAAAGAAAAATCAGTCCAATGTGCTAACCTGTAGGCAGGAGGCAACTCTCTTGGTTAATGAAGGACAGCACTTAGGATGTTTCTAAGGGAAGGACTAACAGAAAATGCCTGGCATCACAGGAAGGGTGAGTAGAAGATTTGGGCTGTGGGTCTGTCTGCCCATGCGCAGTTTTAAAAGTCAGGTCTTTGCACCTTGCTGGGTACAAAGAGAGAACTGAGACGAAGATTTGGACACCTCATTGGACACATATCCAGGTCTGACACAGGCATGCATTTATCTGGAATATGATTCAGTTATAAATTGGGCTTTTACCTGGCAGTTTCTCAAGTTAGAGGTCTTGGCTATTGCCTCTAATCATATTTTCTTCCCTTAAAGCAGAGAAAAAGAGGGGTTATGAAATGCCATATATGAAGCAATTGGCAAACCTTGAATCACTATGGGTAGATGAATGTTTCCCATTGTTAATAGTATTATTTTATATTGTTATTAATGACAGAATTGTTATTACCAAATGTTCATTTTCCATTAATTATATTATAAAAGAAATCTTCATAGATGCGTTCTGTAACAAAAGAGGGGGGAAAATCTCAGGAAGCAGAACTCCGGAATGAGAGCACAATTCAGGCATTTCTCTTGTAATGGATTTTTAAATTATTTCTAATAAAATATCACATACACTCCACTTTTTTACCTAGCAAAATAAGCTGTAACTGCATAGACAATATAAAGGTCAGAGAAAGATGACTGATTAACCTATCTATATGATCAATGCAAGGGGCTTTATAATTTAGTTTCCCCCTGGGAACTAAGTCCCCTAAGTATGCTCTC
Source organism: Trichosurus vulpecula (assembly GCF_011100635.1). Classification (NCBI taxonomy): domain Eukaryota; kingdom Metazoa; phylum Chordata; class Mammalia; order Diprotodontia; family Phalangeridae; genus Trichosurus; species Trichosurus vulpecula. Next base: position 262,483,156 of record NC_050578.1, on the reverse strand, counting down.
GAAATTATGGATCTCTGTGGGTTGCAAACAATTAGTCAAAACAAACATACACCCTCTCTGGGCACCTGGATTGAAGTTTTTGTGACATTGCTCCCCTAGGGAAAAAGAAATGGACAAATTCAGAGATATATACATGATGTAGGTAAGCATTTGGCTTTTTTCACCTTTTACACATGATGACAAAGACTTGCCTTTTAAATTCATGTTCTTGTCCACTTTGGTCAATAGTTTCACTCATGTGGAAATCATCTTGCACGTTTCTCTCTCCTAGCAACCTCAGACTTCAATTTCTCTTAGTTACTATACCTGAATTCAAGGCTGGATTGATAATTATGGTTCACATTCACATATATCTTCTAACTTACACTCTGGTATGCCCATGAGTGTCTGAATTTGATGATAAATATGCCCTGTGGCCAGTTAGATATAGTAGGTTAGAAATTTTTTTTTTACTTGCTTCTTTACTCATCATGACTTCTTAGATGCTGAGAGAAATCTAGAAGTAATGTGCATTCATTCCCACAAGATTTGGTGTTGGACAGGGTCTCAGAATGTGTAGGTCTAGAAGGTCTGTTCCTGGTAGTTATATTGTGGGAGGGCAAGAGCAGATAAGTTGCAAATTGCCTGTATTTCCAAGGTCTGGTTGTAAAGGAGGATGGTAACTCAAATCAATAAGAATTTTTTAGTGCATATGATGTAGAAGGCACTGAGAAAAGTTGTTGGGATAAGAAAAAAGGCAAAAAACAAAACAAAGTAAAACAAAACAAAAGCAAAAAAAAACCAGTCCCTGGACTCAAAGACATAACAATATAAATGCATTATACTTTGGGTGTTTATTCAGATATGTCACTCACTAATCTTCATTTCTCTTAGTAAAACACTCCATTTTTCTTCAAATTATTCTTATACAGTAGCAACTCAAGTCTTTCACCTCTTCTCTTTGCTATGTTTTTGACAACTTCCAGCTTGACCATGAGCAAAACACTTAAAATTTTGTCTAATCAGTGTAGTGTGTAGATCAATCACCACACTACCTGGATGCTGATACTAAAACAATCAATTGAATTTAGATTTTTAAAAATATCATATAAGATTGAAACAAAGAAGACTGAACATTTTTATTGAGGCCAATGAAAAACATTAAAGACTGAATGATGGTAATCATATTGTGTATCCGGAACCATAGTTTTATAAAGGCAAATATTTTAATATAAAATTAGAACTCAGTCAGATAAATATTCAGAACATCAAATGCTATTTGGAGGTTCAAGAGTCTCATTTCAATGCCTCCATATAAGCAACAGAAAATATGTAATTGTCCTAATGAAGCCAAATCAATGAATATAATTAAAGCATGTTCTCTTTTTGGGTGAATGTACAAAATCCTTTATAAATATTTCTATCAAATAAAGACTTAGAAAATAACAATAACACAATTCCAAAAGGTCTTTATTACTTACTCATTTAAAAAATTAGTTCTCCTGGACATCTAGTTTTTCTCCCACAATAATGTCAGGAAAATAGGTCAGTATTGTCTATCTCAATGTATTAGAGTTCCTTTTGAAAAACAATGTTATTAAAAAATGAGAAAATCATACTTTTATTCACCCATGATAATAGCTGAAGTAAAACTCAAACAGAAGAATTTATGTCTATAGCATTTCCTACTTAATTTCCTTGTGGCCTGAAGATACTAGGAACAAGGAATTCTGGGAGAAATATAACCCAACCCATGCCTCCTTGTCCAAACATAACAACATTGAAATACAATATAGTATTTTGCCTTCCCAATCTGTGCTGCTGGCCTGTGATACTGAAGAAGAAGCTATGCCCTAAAGCTTGGTGAAATGTGTGTCATTCTTTCAACTGATTTCGATCACCACAAATAGATAATGTTCCCAGTAAGGCCAGTGAAGCTCACACGCTCCAAAATGTTATTACTTGTAGTTATACTATGCATCTTGTAGGACATTTATGTATCATTTATCTTTTGTTTTATTGGGAAAAATATTCCAAGTACCAAACAATTATTTCTAAAACATACTGTAGGCATAAGGTTCATTGACAAATCAAAGACCATGTCCATTCAGATCATGTATTTTTTCTCTCTTTTAAAAAATATTGATGTTATGTTTTTACACTAAAAATATTTCAAGATTATCCCTATTCTATGAGATCTCACATTTAAGAAAAATATTTTTAAACAGTTTTTAATTTTATTTTACCAAAACACAAATACGAAATAGAGAAAAGAAACAAAAACATATCATAAAGTTAAATATTGAAACTTAAATATAAAGTAATATAGAAAAAATGTCATGTGCATAGCAGAACATAGGAGAGGATTCAAAATATGTAACAATAATTTTATTTCAAGAAAACCTGTTTGATAAATTATACATATTGTGTTGAGAATTGTCCATCTTTTCTTTGCTTCCTTGTTTTTTTTCTTTTGTTCTCTGCTGTGCACATTTAACTTTGTTCTTTTTCCCTGCCCCCTACCCCCCAGAAGGTTATAATATAATTTAGATATTTTTTGATATATATATACACATACAGATATATACATATACTTATACATATATACATGTGTATGTATATACATATACTTTCCCAAACATAATCTACTCCTAATCTTTGTTTTTTATGTTTGTATATATCTTTTGTTTCCTATCTTTCCTGCCTCCTCTACTTTACTTCTACCAGCTACATTGCTTTCTGTTACTTGCCTATCCCCCTCCTCCACCAACTGTAGTGCCCTCCTATTACTTGCCTTCCTCCCCAAGGATCCTTCCCCCAACCTCCCATTCCCATTAATCTAAACACCCTTTAACTTTTCCCTCATTATCTGCTCTAAAAATCCCTCCCTTGCCCTAATCCCTCCCTTGTCCTCTCCCCTCTCACTAAACCCCTACCATTTTATTTCTTCTAAATTTAGAAAACTTTTATACTCTTCTAAACATATATGTATTATTCCTTCTTAAAACCATTCCTGATGAAAGTAGGTTACCAGAACTGCCAGCCCTCCTCCCCCATCTAAATCCTCTGTATCCTTTCTTCTTCTTTCACCTCTTTTGTATAAAATAGTTACTCTTTTTAGCTGTTTCTAAATAGTTTTACTTTTAAAATGCATGTCATAGTCAGATTTATCCCCCTCTTTCTTATGAGCTCGACAATTATGAATAAGAATGTTAGACATACATTTTACATTTCATGTTATATAAAAGGTAAGCAGTCTGTTCTTATGAATCCCTTATAGTCAGTCTTTGGTGTGTGCTTTATGTTTCTCTTGGTTCTTGTATGTCTAATGTTCTATTAAGTTGAGGATTTTTTTTAACAAAATCTTGAAAGTCTGAGGGTTTGTCAAATGTCCATTTTTTTTTTCATTCAAGATAATACTGAAATTTGAAGAGTGTGATAGTTTTGGCCAGAGCCCCAGGTCTTTTGCTCTTCCATATATTGTGTTCCAAGACCTGCAGTCCTTTAATCTCTCTGCTGCTAGGTCTTGTGTAATTCTAATTGTGGAGCCATCATATTTAAATTGTTTTAATCTTGATATTTTTTTAATATTTTATCCTTGAGCTGGGGATTCCGGAATTTGACTATGATATTCTTATGAGTTTTCCTCATAGGATCTCTTTTAAGTGGTATGTGATGGATGTTTTCTATTTCTACTTCCCTGTCTTGTTCTAATGCTTCAGGACAACTTTCTTTAATTATTTCTTGTACTATTATATCAAGATTCTTTTTTGATCATGCCTTTCAGTTACTCCAATTATTTTTGTATTTACTCTTCTTGACCTATTCTCCAAATCTGTTGTTTTTCTTATGCTTCACTTTCTCTTCCTTTTTTTCATTATTCACGTTTTCTTTAATTATTTCTAGATCTCATATAATTTCACTGGCTTCACTTTGCCCAAGTCTAATTTTCAAAGTGTAATTTTCCTCCTTCAGATTCTGGACCTCCTTTTCTAATTGGTTAATTATCCTTTCATAACCTTCTTGTTTTTCTTGGATTATTTTTATTTTTACTCCATCTCTGTCATTTGATTTTTAAAGTCTTTTTTAAGATCTTTCATAAATTCTTTTTGGGCAAGTGACCATTTGACATTGCTCTTTGGGGGTTTCTTTACTGCAATCTCTTCACCTGAAGGTGAACCCCCATCATCTCTATTCCCGTAATAGGTTTCTATGGTTAGACTCTTTCTCCTTTGCCTGTGCATTTTTTTTTTTGTAGTAATGCCTCTAGCTCTGGGGTATGGGAACTGGTGCCTCTTGCCCCAGATCTTTAGTTCTCTCCTCTAGCCTGGAACCAAAGCCAAAACTCCAACCTCTTGTAAGTGCCCACAGCCAGGGGTTTTCTACACCACTGCTTCTGCACTCACTGGGCATGTGCTGGTTCCTTCTCACCCCCATCACTCCTCACAACACAATTGAGTCTGGCATTCATCAGCAGAGGTTCCCGCAGTCTTCCTGGGCTCAAACGCACAACTCCCCTCAATATCCCGGGGAGAAAAGTTCCAGTGGCTGGGGCGGAGGCAGCCTCTCAGACTTACCCTGGGTTTTGTAGCCTGTTGTTTAAGCAGCTTCCCAGCGTGTTGTTAAAAAGGAACCTAGCCTGGAGGTGTTTAGTCCTCATGGGGACCACACCTAGTCCTGGGGTTTTTCTTCAGATCTTCTCAAACTAACCAAGAAAAACCTGGGTTGTGCCTCTATTTTTCTTGTCTCCACCCACACTTTGTTTGCCCTAAGGTGCTATTTTAACTCTTTTGCGGGGGAAAATCTCGAGAGCTTGGAATTTTCTGACCTACTCCACCATCTTCCTAGAATCCTCTCCGAAAAATATTTTTAAAGCAAAACTAATAATATAGTGACATCATTTGAAAGTGCACACACCATTCTATACTGTAGGGCCTTTGCCTTTTCTCCATTTTTAATATTTTTTTTTAATTAACAGAATACTATTATCTCTCTTTCCCTTTCACCATGCATATCTTTGAAAAAAAGATGAAAAAAATGATTCCTTGTAACAAATACCCAATGTCTAGCATAACAAATTCCCTCATTGATTATTTGCAAAAAAAATATATATACTTCTCATTCAGCACCCAAAATAAATCATCACTCTGTCAGGAGATTGATGGAAGGTTTCATCACTGATCTTCTGAAAATACAGATGGTCACGATAATTATCAAGGTTCTTACAACAGTCTATGTTGTTGGTCATTGCAATGCTGTTGTTATTTTATAACTGGCTCTTTCCTGATTATTTCAGTCTACAACAATTTTTAAAATTCTTCAAAAGATTTCATTTGCATAATATTGATTCTAGTTCTCCTGAAGTCTGCACTAGCTCACATAAGATTTTCTATCTCTGAAACAATTTCCTCATTTTTTACCACAAACCAGGATTCCATTACATTCATAGATAAGAATTTATTTCACCATTTTTTATTTGATAGGTACCCTTTTAATTTCCACTTTTTTGTACATAGATTTTTCCATTTCCATGATCTTTTTAGGTATATGCCAAGCACTACAATAGCGGGGTCATGGGGAACACACTGTTTTTTACCATTTAGGTATAATTCCAAATTTCTTTTCTTAATATTTGTCCACACCCATAGGTGCACCAACAGTGCAGTACTATATCTATTTTTCAACAATCTCTTCAATACTAATCTTTTGGGGGGCATATTTAATAATCTGATAGTTGTGAAGTGCATAATTAGAATTTTTTTTTAATTTGCATGTTTCTAATTGATAGTTCTTTAAAACTATCCACATGTTTATAGATAACCTCGGTTTCTTGCCTTGAGAACTGTCTGTTCATATCATTTTCCATTTATCAATTGGGGAATGGCTCTTGTTTTTGTAAATTTTAATCAGAAGTGAGAGTGAATCAATAAAATTTGTTGGAATTTGTTTCCCCAAAAGTATTTCCTTTTTAATCTTAGATTTCTTCAATATTTTCAGTAAAAAATATTTTATCTAATCAATATTATCAATTTATCATCCTTATTCATCTTTAGCAATTATTTCATCATTGTTTTTATCTAGGTCATTTATCCAGTTGGAGCTTATCAGGCATGGATTGTGGTCTACATATTTGTGATTTAAAATTTTAATTAATAGGAGATATGCTCAGGAAGAAGAAATTTTGATTTCCATTAATTTGATGACTGTTTCTTTTACATCTTTGTTCCTCAGGCTGTAGATTAGAGGATTAAGCATGGGGATTACCACTGTATAAAACACAGAAGCTACTTTGACTGTGTGTCGAGAGTTCTTGGAGTTAGGAACACAATAGAGAAAGAGGATGGTCCCATGAAAGATAGTGATAGCCATTAGGTGAGAGGCACATGTGGAGAATGCTTTACGTAGCCCACTGGATGAATTCATCTTCAGGACAGTGACGAAAATGAATACATAAGAGGCCAGGATAATCAAAAGCGTGCTCACTTCATTAAAAGTGGCAGAGATGAAAAGTATTATCTGATTCAAATGCGTATCAGAACAAGAGAGAGTAAGAAGTGATGAGAACTCACAGAAAAAATGATTAATTGTGTTTGAACCATAAAATGATAACTGGATAGCAGAGCATGTGAGTAGAAGGGAACAGACTATACCCCATGTATATGATCCAGCCAGCAAGAGGGCACAAAGCTTCTGGGACATGGCAACAGTATATAGCAAAGGATTGCAAATAGCCACAAAGCGATCATAAGCCATTACTGCCAGCAGGAAGGACTCAGTCACTACAAAGGTGCAAAAGAAAAAAAATTGTGCCAAACACCCAGAGAAGTAAATGCTTCGGTCCTCTATGAGTAAGTCCACCAACATCTTGGGAGCAATGATGGAGGAATAACAGAAATCCACAAAGGACAAGTGACTGAGGAAAAAGTACATGGGGGTGTGAAGTTTGGGATTGACTCGAATGATGCCAATCATTCCTAGATTTCCCACCACAGTTATAGAATATATGATCAGGAATACCAGGAAGAGGGACAATTGAAGTTCTGGGTAATCTGAGAAACCCAAGAGGACAAATGTTGCAATGGAACTCCGATTTCCCTCACAGGTCACCATGACTCATGATGGAGAAAAGAATCAGAAAGTCAGTCCTGAAAAAAAAAAAAAGAAAGAAATGGTATTTTAAAAACATATTAAATGTGTATTCTTTGCATGGTACTACGGTACTCATTGAGGGTATAAAGTAAAAATAAAACAAAATTATATCCCCCCCCAAAAAAAATCCTGTGCTTTCAAGGAGGTGGGAATCTAATGGGTAGATCTCAGGAAAAAGCATTGATGTTGATTGGGGTTTCTACTCTATTACTGATTATAGAATAAAATCCATGTGAAAACCTCAAAGAATTTAATTGTGAAGTAAAAAGGCCACTGCATTCAATCTCTACCTGAACAAGAGTATCCTTTTTGACATATCTGACAAGTGGTCAGTCAGCTTGTGCTTGATAATGTCCAGTGAGGGGGAAGTCAATACCTCTCAAGACAGCCCCTTCCAAATTGGGGTGGCTACAAATGTTAGCACACCACTCTACCCCCAACCTTATATTACCTCTCTTCCAATTTTCACCATTATTATTTGCTTTTTTTTCCCCGTGGTACCATGCAGAACAACAGCATCAATGATGACAACAGCTCCCAGAATTTTTATTGGGTGGTACATAGAGAAGGAGTAAACCTCAAAGAAGGAGACATGACAGAGTGATGCAGTCATCAAGGGAAACATTTAAAATGAAGTTAAATTGTTACGTAGGAGAAATATATTTCAGAAAGCATTGTGAAAGGAATGAGCTTCTTTAAAGACAATATTAGGACAGCTGGGAGGAGGTGGATAGAGATAAGGAAGCTAACAGTGAAGGATAGAGAAATCACTGTGATAGGGAATAAATGAGCAAGACAGAGTTAGTTAATCCTTGAAAAAATGAATTTAGATTGGTTAGCAACAGGCCTAGAAGTTTGAGTTCAAAATAAAATCCCTTCAGAATATTAGGTAACTCAGGCATAAGAATGATATTTCTCACTCTCCCCCAAGGTAGGAGACAGGTACAAGAAGGAATGGTGTTTTCCCAATTACCCTGAAGGAATTTTTCCCCTTTCTGTGAAGACAGAAAATTCTGAGAGATGGAGTAGCATTTTTATTAAATTTTTTAAGCTACTTCATTTAAGGGTAAAGGCTTTAAATTTAGTATTGTACATGACTAGAACACACTTCATTCTCCCCTTTCAATAGTTTTCTTCAAAACAGATGTCCAAGGACATCCCCTACATGAGATCTTTCCTAATACATTCAGATGCTCCTTCCTTTTGCCTAAAGGATCTTGAATTTATTTGCTGTGTATTCTTATTTTTTAAAAGTGCATGTTTTCTTCAAAAAAATGTAAGATCCACAAGGTAAGGCACAGTTTTGTTGTTGTTGTCCCATGTGTGTCATTGTATCCCTCCCCCCACCCCCTGCCAACTTATTACCATACTTTTTTTTTTCTTGTGAGCAATTTATAAATGCGTGTTGATTTATTGCTCTTACTAGAGTTAGGTCAATGCTCTAGCACATTCAAAGATTTTTGAACTTTTACTCTCATTCAGTGTGGTACACATGCCTCCAAGCTTTCTGTCATGCAGGCTTATGTATGCATTTTTAATAAGCAGATGATTTATATATTTTTCCAAAAATATTTATAAAAATTTGAATTAAGTCAGGTAAGGCACAGATTCCTAAGGCACTTCATTAGATATTTCTTCCCAAGGTGACATGGAATCATTAATCTTTGAATCTTACCATTCAACTCTTTAAAAAATCAATAATAATGATGATTAGTAGTAGTAATAATAATAACAATAAGAATAACCAGCATTCATATAAAACTTGAAGTGTTGGTAGACACTTTATAAACATCTCCTGGTATCATCACCAAAAAACTGGGAGATAGGTGTTATTTTGCAGATGAAGAAAGTGAGACAGATGAAAGACAAATGACTTGCCTAGGTTCAAACAACTACAGGTTGTTTGAACAACTACATTCAAACAATTAGAATATTAGTTATCAGAGACTGGATTTGAATTCATTTCTTCCTGACTTAATATCAAGCTGGCTATCTACTGTGCTATATTTATTGAGTATCCAATTGTACTATTCTTTTATTCACATCTCCCCATCCTTTTCATGAAAATAGGAATCTCAGTCTAGTGTGTTTTTTTATTTTTTCTTGTCCATCCCAATAAGTTTATCAAATGTACTACTTCACCATTATGCTGCTGCTGCTGATGATGATGATGATTAGTCATTATTAAGTATTACTGTTTTACTTTTCAATTTTATTAAATGGCTCAAATTTCAGGCCTTTGCTGTCACCACCTAAAACTGAAACTGATCATGTATGGATTACAATGAGGATATTAAATGATTTTATTAAATAGTCCAACTAAATTCTTGAAATTCTCCTAGGTGGGCATGAGATGATTGTCAATATAACACACTAATGAGTGTGGCTCAAATATATAATACCATTGAGAGTAATGACTGAAAAGTTATAAAACTAGGAAACAGATTACTGTCTATGAAGCTTCTCTTTATATAAAAAAGGAATTGATATTTACAGGGGTAAAATGACTTGGAGGAAATGTTAATAATGCAGAATATACTTAAAAATATGTTGAGTGTATTTTATTTTCTTGGAGAGGTTGCTAGACGATTATCAATGCACCACTGGATAGAAGCTTAAGATATTTTTTGTTTGTTTTTGAGGGGCAAAGCAGGACCATTGGGGTTAAGTGACTTGCCCAAGGTCAAACAGCTAGTAAGTATGTCAAGTTTCTGAGGCTGGGTTTGAATTCAGGTCCTCCTGACTCCAAAGTTGGTGCTCTACTCACTGCACCACCTAGCTGCCCTGAAGCTTAAGATTAAAAGAGTATTGACAAAAACCCTCATTACAATAAAAATTTAAGATGTTTGAAAATATTCTACTATAGACCCAATTCTTCTTCTGTTGATATGACCATATGGGTTTTCAGCAGACCTAGCTTGATATAAGTCAGAACTGGGAGGAATCATATTTGATGAGTAATTGTATTGAAGCAATGGGTAGATGTTTCAGGGAGGAAGATTTCTTTTGGATTTAAGGGGGGGGGGGCTCCTATTAAGGCAATGTAATTGTGTATTAGGATGCCTTGAGTAGTAGATTTATTGTGGATTTATTGGATTAAAGGGTACAAAGTTGAAAAAGTCCATAAAGAACACATATTTCAACCTAATCATTTCCCAAATTAGGGAAACTGAGGCTTGGAATGTCACACAATAGGAGAACTGGGATTAAACTCCAGCTCCTGTAACTCCAAATCCTTTGTTTTTGTTACTAGGGATGACATCCCAGTTTGGCCCATTGAAAGGCTGGGTCTTGAGGATAGGAAACAGGTATAGCATACCAACTCCCACAGACTCAGTATGTAGGGTGCTCCTGAGGAAAAATGTCTACCAGAAACCCACCACATATAGAGCCAGGTGACTCTGACAGAGTTTAGGAATGAAAGTCAGAAAGAACCACTGAGGTACTTGAGTTTAACCCTCATATTTTACAGTGGTGGCATTTGAAGCCTGATAAGGGAAGGCTCAGGGCCAAATAAATCAGAAATGATAGATTCAGGACTCAAGTCACTACTTTCTTGTCTCATAGGAAAATGTCTCACAGATGAAAAAAAATCATCAAATGTTTGTTCAAACATGACATAAAATGCATACAAAACCAAGCATATATCAAATTATGTCTCTAGGATAATATCATTTTCTTAGCAACAAAGGATTTTTTTAAATTTTTTTTCTTGGTACTCCTATTACTTAGTGAGTCACACACAGTACATGCTTAGTAAATAATGTTTATGTATTAAATGAATGAATGAATTAATGAATGAATGAATAAAAATAATGAATAATTTCTTCCTTTACTGATGCTTAGAAGTTGGGAGTGGGGCTACTTCCTGGGGTGCAGCCTGGAGAACATGGCTATTTCTTGAACTCTCAACTGACTTCCTTAGTGAAATATTATCATCTCTGGTCAGGCTTCTTGAGGGAAATGAACTTTATATGCATAAAGAATCATTAATCATAATCTATGAGGGAACACAGGTAATATCTAATTGAACCACCTTATTATATAGATTAGAAAAGTGAGACTCAAGGATGTTAGAAGACTGGCTCATTGTCACAAAGGTAGTGATGCAAGCAAAATCATCTGACTCAAGAATCAGTGTTTCTTCCGCTTTACTAAGCTGGGAGGATATTACCAAGAAAACATCATCACTATTCTATACTAGAAGTCCATTCTAGGTGCACAGAGGAAGAATAGAGCCCAGTTCAAGAAAAAATTCTGACTTAGAAAAGGTTTGCTTTTTGATACTTTTGTTCAGACGCTGGATTGCGACCTATTTCCAGTCCGTGTCTTTCTTTCTTTGGCAGAATCTTTGTTCAGTCATTTTTTGCTGTGTGATGTAGCAAAGAGTATTCATTGGATTTGGATTGGGAAGACCAAGGATCAACATCCATGAATATTTCTTTTTAATTCACTTTAACTAGGGTCCTTTACTTAACTGAAAACAAGTATAGCATTTAGAACCAAAGAACATGGATCCCAGCTTGTCGCTTGCTAACTATGTAACTGTATAACCATGGATGAGACACTAATTTCTTTCAGGCTCAGTTTCCTCAACTGTAAAATGTGATATTTGGAAAAGAAACTTTCTAATTTTCTGCCTTTCTTTATATCTATATAACCTTAAATATCAAGCATGTACTATGGTCCAGGAATAATGATGAGCTGTGCAATCTTATGTAAATGCTTCCACCTCTCTGGGCTTCAGCTTACTCACCTGCAACATGAGGGAAGGGTAGTTGTCCTCTTTGATCTGTTGTAGTGACCAAGTCTAGGAGCTCTTTCCTTTAACTTTATTGAAGTACAGTTCGATGTCACACCAGGATTACAGACTTCCACTGTTTTTAAATGTTGAACTGGAGTCACAGCCACTCTAATGACAGAAACATAAGCAAGGAGACAGATATTCACACAAAGCATCTTGACTCAGATAGATCATAGTCTCTTAAAGAGAATGTTAAAAAGCACCTCTTAGAGACAGTCAATTCAACTAACTTTAATTAAACCATACTATGTGTTTGGCATCATATTATAAACTGAAGACACAAAGACAAAACAACAACTGTTCCAGCATTCAAAAACTTTAATTAAAATGAGAAATTCAGGCATACCCTGTGGATTGAAATAAGTTTCATGAATCATGTAATGACCATGTCATGCTACAGAGGAGGAAATTGTATGGCAACAGGAAGGAAAGGACTGTCTTCAAGGAGAGAGTGCTCACTGGAAATGAAGTCTTCTGAAGCCCAGTTAAGTCTTCCCTTTATTCCAGATTGCTGCTAATTGTCCAATAGATGTTTCCAGGATTTTGTTTTTTACTTTCAATGGAAATTACTCCAGACAAAAGATTGTGTCACTGGAGAGACCCATAGTCCCCTTCTGTTCTATGATACATTTCTACTCAATAATCCCTACAAACCTATTCATCAAATTTCCATCTTAATTGAAACTATGATTTCAATATTTTTCCAGGGTTTTCCTTCTCAATATTAGAACTTACTATTGCTTTGTGGTATGAACCAACTCAACTGTAAGGAGATTTGAGGAGAGATGCTATAAAGCTTGTTTTCCATACATTTTAGTTACTCAGCTGTTGTAAGTAATTCCTCTCACATAGAGCAGCAAGTCATGTCTGTAGTGGTAGGTAATTGCCACAGCAAATAAAAGTGAGAAATACACAGCCATTCAGTTCCCTAAGAGAAGTGTTTTTCTTTTAATTGTTTTAAAAAAAAATCATTAATGTTGATATCCAGTGGATTAATGAACAGTTATTTCTATGATATATTGTATAATCTTTTATGATGTTATAAGAGCATGATAGATGTTGTTGGAAACTTTTAGTGCTAAATTTTGCCTCCCTCTCTTTACTATTGACAAAAAAATTACTCTCTTTTTTAGTGTTATATATGTTTTTGTTTAACTCTTTCACCCACCTTGAATTTATTAAAATAGCATTGCCAGGTAATTCTTCATGCTGTGATCCAGCTTTTCCAATGTATTAAAGAAAAATGTCATTGAAAGAAAGAAAGAGAAAGAAAGGAAGAAAGAAAGAGAGAGAAATAAAGGAAGGAAGGAAGGAAAGAAGGAAGGAAGGAAGGAAGGAAGGAAGGAAGGAAGGAAGGAAGGAAGGAAGGAAGGAAGGAAGGAAGGAAGGAAAGAAGGAAGGAAGAAAAGAAGGAAGGAAGGAAGGATGAAACTGGCTTTTAATAGGATGCCTTCTGTTCAATGCATTGTCTCCACACATCCTCTGATGAAAATGAACCTGCTTTATTTGGGAGAGACAGCAAAATCACAAATATTAGGCAATTCATCATTTAGTTGTCCTACTTAATCAACCTATTCTACCCATTACTCGAATTGTCTCATCCCTCCAAATGTTGATCAGGAAAGGTATATATTTCTTTTGAAATCCTCAGGTTCTTCACATATTTATATCCTAATTTCTTACTTCCACTGTCCCAGAAACATATAGAGAATAGTGGAATTAGAGGTGGAAGAAAACTTAGAGATCAATCTGGTTCTATGTCTTCCATTTATAGATGAAGAAACTAAGGCACCAGAAAACAATAGACTTACCCAAGAGCCTGAATCTAGCAGCTCTGTCCATTTACATGTTGTCTCTATTGATCCTGCTTCTAGACAAACCTTGTTAGGGCTGGGATATGTTTAGAATATTTTATTGCCTCTGGGTAAATAGGTGTGGGTTACAGAGAGACTAGGATTTTTAAGTAAGAGAATATCCTAGAAAAATTTCCAAGAGGAAAGAGGGAGATATTTCCCTTTTTCATTTCACTTTTCCATTAAAATGTAGATCATTTTTTCGCAGGAAGACTCAGAGAACACAATTATAAGCAAACCTACCTTCTGAAGGGAGGCAATCCACTTTCCTGCCTCTTAAAGCTACATGTCAGCATGATAGAAGGGATCTTATATCTGTAGTGTCCTATGGGGAAAAGGCCCTGGAGAATCCACTCTCTACTCCATCATTCTCCATGGGCCAGAGATAAGCAATTAAAAGGAGTGAGTTGTCTCTGATGTCATCTTGATAAAAGAAAAACCAAGAGGGATAGCTGCCATACAAGGAAGAAGAGGAGGGTTATTATTTACATGCTTAATTCATACGCTAATATTAATGATTCCTTACACTTATAGCTATTTATGCTACCTAAATTTGGTTCCAGTATATCAATTATCGCAATTGATTTTTACAGTAACCTCACTAGGAAGACAGGACAGGAATTTTTATTCCTCATCATACAGATGAGGAACCTGACCTTTGTGACTTATATAAATGTAGCAACAATCTTGCTAGCAGATACAGTGGCTGTGTAAAACCAACAACAACCACAACACAGAATGCTGCTAACACAAGTTCTTTGATCTCCTTTTCTAAGGAAAGCAACTTTAAGGGGTTAATTATCTCAGTTTAATTAAACATACATATATCAATCACTTAGTTCAGGGGGGAAAGATCAGCCCCATGAACTTCAAGGCAAATACAAACAGAAATTACAACCATCAACAGACAGACCTTGTCTGATTCAAATCACAATTCATAGTTACCAGAGAAGCACCAATGGGCGTGGGTTAGCAAAGCCAGTGGGCAGTTACATGGCTTGCCCAGAGTCTCAACACTCCTTCCATGAGTGAGCCCCAAAAGTCAAACACCAATCTCCCTTCAATTGTACCCTGTTTGGAGTACTGATGGCTCTGACGTCACCCAGGCTGGGTGTGTAAAAGTTCCCCATCCCCAGCATCACGTCATATACAAGTCAATGACTCCTGATTGTCTTAATGCTGAGAAATAGCTGAGAAATATTCCAAAACAAAGACAGCAAAAGGTTTCCCACCAATTCAAAGGGAAGACTTGATAGTCTTAGCATCCCAAAAGGGAAGAACAGGGCAAAGTCTGATTGCCTTAACAGTAACTTGGCTAGAGTCAAAGAGCTAGAAAGTGTTCAGGGCAGAATCCAAACCCAAGTCTTTTGGTTCCTAGATGAGTGTTCTTTTTGCTGTTATGTCCTAACTTCCAGGGTCATCTAGAGCTAGAATGGCTCTTAGACCTACTCCTGCAGCAGTGGTTGCACTACCCATTTTATTCAAATTTACTATTTTCCCCCATTGTTTCAAACAAAACAAAACAAAAATCATAACAACAAAGCAGCAATCCTTGCTTTATGTCTCTCCTCACCCACTGTTTCTCTTCTCAATCATTCTTCCTCCTTTGAATTGTGCCTATAGACTTCATCACTCAATTCTAACTTGTCTCCAAAGTTGCCAGTGTTTTCTTAGGAGTTTTCTTGGTCTTTTTGCATTTTAATCTTTCCAGTTTGTAGTATTTGAAATTTTCAAACCTTTTTTCTCCAGAAAACCTCTTTTCATTGAAATTTTAACCTCTCTCTCTCTCTATCTATCTCTCTCTCTCTCCTTCTCTCTCTCTCTCTGTCATCATCACCTTATAGGATATATTGTGTTTAAATAGTTTTGATGCATTTATATTTATCAATTTTGTATTTGTGTTGTATGTGTTTGTGTGCATTTTTTAATACAAGTTCTTCATGAGTAGGAATTGTTTCTTTCTTTATACTTACATGTCTGCTTCCAAACTTAGGACTTAGCACCAAGTATGTGATTACAAATTGTGAGAAACGTGGTTTTGGGGATCACTGGACTTCCCCAAATTGTGAGAACACGTGGCTTTGGGGATCACTGGACTTCCTAGGCAGGGCCAAAGTCCTGAGGAAGAAACCTGTGATAATCCCTAAGAAGGCGGTGCAGACCACAGGACTCCCAGGGGAAGGCCAAGTGGTAGCACCCCCTCTTAATCTGCGGGGATCACAGAGCTTCCTAGGGTCAGACCCTAGGAGGACCCGAGTGATGGCCCCTTTGAACGGTGGTAAAAGCACAAGGCTCCCGAGACAGGGCTGGAAGTCCCAAGTGATGTCCCCTTAAGAAGGCTGTGCAGACCACAGGGTTCCCCAAGGGAATCCAGAGTGGTAGCCCTTTTAACCCCGCAGTGGGGATCACAGGACACCCCAAGGAAAGGTCCAGGAGTAAGCCCAGCAAGCTTTCGCTGCCTATTGCTTCCCTTCACTTGACCTTAGGAAGATCCATGTGATTTACCCATTCTCACCCAAAGAACTCAGGACCAGAGTGGGCAGAGGAAGGCATTTTATTACGCTCCTCGAGAGAGCGGGTTTACTGCTCGCGGGAACACTCACACTGATACAGCTGCAGGAGCAGGGGTAACCATTCCCTCCACTCCTGCTAGAGTTACAGCTAGTTTACAGTCTTTGTTTTTTTACATAGTTTTCCTAGGTTATACAGTTTGTATAAATAGGATAATAAGGATACAGAAGCAAAAGTGAAGTTAATTAGATTTTCCTTGTCTTAGTTTAGGATTAAACTATATTTTTTTACTTCCCCTACTTTCCCTCTTTAACATATGCAAATTATACAAATCAGTAGGCCAGGCTTCTTGACCAAGACCAGACCCTAGAGAAGCTTGAACTGGTTCAAGTGGGTTTGGCCTCTCTAATTCCCCAGACTGCCTTCTCAAAAAGCATTCACATGCGTACAAGCCTCTGACCTCTCACCTGACCAACCTTGAGGCCTCTTTTCTGCTAAAGCTGGGGTGGGGGAGGGCAGGGAAGCACGCCTTTAGTTCTGTGGAAACAAAACTCCTCCTCCCATTTCTTACACAAATGCTTGCAAGATACACGATGATGATGATGATGATGATGATGATGAAGTAGCCCTAAGTTCAGATGATTTCTATGAATGAGAAAAAGAAGTATATATACAGTTGACTTACTTGTGATGACTTTATTAAAAGATTAGGGCCAAGATGGTGGCTGGAAAGCAGGAACTTGTATGAGCTCCCTACCAGGTCCTTCCAAAAACCTATAAACAATGGCTCTGAACAAATTTTAGAACTGCAGAATCCAAAAAATAGCAGAGCGAGGCAGGGCTCCAGCCCAGGACAACCTGGATGGTTGCTGGGTGAGGTCTATCGCACATGGAGCTGGGAGCGGAGGAGAGCTGAGGGGAGTAGAGATCAGTGTGGGTGGCTACAAGAACCACCATACCAGGAGCCAGGCAAAACAAGCCCTAGCACCCCGAATCACTGAGCTGTGGCAGTTACCAGATTTCTCAACCCACAAACACCAAAGACAACAGAGAAGGTTAATGGGAAAAGCTGTGAGAACAGAGTGGGAGGAGTTCGAGTTTCAGCCACTGCCCCAGCAGCGACAGAGGTGCAGCTACAGAACTACAGCTGCAGTTGCTTCTTGCCCCAGGCCCACCTGGTGGGAGGAATTAAGTAACTGATCAGAGTAGGAGTGCAGAGCCTGCTTAAGATTTTCTTCAGGTCCTGTTTGGTTGTTCTTGGGGAAGGAGGAGTGCTGGTGTGGCAGAACTGGCTGAATAGAAATAGCTCTGAAAACAACAGTGCATCTCCTCAAGCTTGGACAAAGTACTCTTTACTCTATAAGCAGTCATAACCTGATGAAAGATTCAAGGGTCAAGTAAGTTGGCTGGAACATGGCCAAGCAGAAAAAATGGACTCAGATTCAGTCTCAGACTTCAGAATCTTTCTTTGGTGACAAAGAAGACCAAAACATACAGCCATAAGAAGTCAACAAAGTCAAAGAGCCTACATCAAAAGACTCCAAGAAAAACATGAACTGGTCTCAGGTCATAGAAGAGCTCAAAAAGGATTTGGAAAAGCAAGTTAGAGAAGTAAAGGAAAAGTTGGGAGGAGAAATGAGAATGACGCGAGAAAACTATGAAAAACAAATCAATGACTTGCTAAAGGACAACTAAAAAAATACTGAAGAAAATACTGAAGACAACAACAACTTAAAAAATAGACTAACTCAAATGGCAAAAGAGCTCCCAAAAGCCAGTGAGGAGAAGAATGCCTTGAAAGTCAGAATCACCCAAATGGAAAAGGAGGTCCAAAAGACCACTGAAGAAAATACTACCTTAAAAATTAGATTGCAGCAAGTGGAAGCTAGTGACTTTATGAGAAATCAAGATATTATAAAACAGAACCAAAGGAATGAAAAAGCAGAAGACAATGTGAAATATCTCACGGGAAAAACCACTGACCTGGAAAATAGATCCAGGAGAGAAAATTTAAAAATTATTGGACTACCTGAAAGCCATGATCAAAAAAAGAGCCTAGATATCATCTTTCAAGAAATTATCAAGGAGAACTGCCCTGATATTCTAGAGCCAGAGAGTCAAATAGGAACTGAAAGAATCCACAGATTGCCTCCTCAAAAAGATTCCAAAAAGAAAACTCCTAAGAATATTGTTGCCTAATTCCAGAGCTCCCAGATCAAGGAGAAAATACTACAAGCAGCCAGAAAGAAACAATTTGAGTATTGTGGAAACACAATCAGAATAATACAAGATCTAGCAGCTTCCACATTAAGGGATCGAAAGGCTTGGAATACGATATTCCAGAGGTCAATGGAGCTAGGATTAAAACCAAGAACCACCTACCCAGCAAAACTGAGTATCATGCTCCAAGGCAAAATATGGATTTTCAACAAAATAAAGGACTTTCAAGCTTTCTCAGTGAAAAGACCAGAGCTTTACAGAAAATTTGACTTTCAAACACAAGAATCAAGAGAAGCATGAAAAGGTAACCAAGAAAGAGAAATCATAAGGGACTTACTAAAGTTGAACTGTTTTGTTTACATTCCTACAGAGAAAGATGATATGTATGATTCATGAGACCTCAGTATTAGGGTAGCTGAAGGGAATATGCATATATATACACACACACACATATATATGTGTGTGTGTATGTATGTGTGTGTGTGTGTGTGTGTGTATGGGTATATATGTCTATATGCGTGTATATGCATGTATATATGTCTATGTATATATACACATAGACAGAGGGCCCAGAGTGAGTTGAATATGAAGGGATGAAATCTAAAAAAATAAAATCAAATTAAGGGATGAGAGGGAATATATTGAGAGAGGGAGAAAGGGAGAGATAGAATGGGGTAAATTATCTCTCATAAAAGTGGCAAGAAAAAGCAGTTCTGTAGGAAGGGAACAGGAGGCAAGTGAGGGGGAATGAGTGAATCTTGCTCTCATTGGATTTGTCCTGAGGAGAGAATACCATACACACTCAGTTGGGTATCTTACCCCACAGGAAAGAAGGAGGAAGAAGATAAAAAAGGGGGGTATGATAGAAGGGGGCGCAGATACGGGGAGGAGGTAATCAAAAACAAACACTTTCGAAAAGAGACAGCGTCAAGGGAGAAAATTCGATAAAGGGGGATAGGTTAGGAAGGAGCAATATATAGTTAGTCTTTCACAACATGAGTATTGTGGAATGGTTTTACATAATGATACACATGTGGCCTATGCTGAATTGCTTGCCTTCTTAGGGAGGGTGGGTGGGGAGGGAAGAAGAGAGAGAATTTGGAATTCAAAGTCTTAAAAACAGATGTTCAAAAACAAACAAAAAAAAAGTCTTTGCACACAACTAGGAAATAAGGTACACAGGCAATGGCGTGTAGAAATTTATCTTGCCCTACAAGAAAGGAAGCGAAAAGGGGATGGGAGCGGAGTGGGGTGACAGAAGGGAGGGCTGACTGGGGAACAGGGCAACCAGAATATACACCATCTTAGAGTGGGCGGGAAGGTAGACGTGGGGATAAAATTTGTAATTCAAACTCTTGTGAAAATCAATGCTGAAAACTAAATGTATTAAATAAATTTAAAAAAATAAAATAAAAAATAAAAAAATAGTAAAAGATTCAGAGATACTGCTTATATTATGTGTGTCAAGATATTTTAAGTATGAGGAACTACTCTTTCCCAACTCATTCACCCCAGTGTGTGTTAAATCCTTGTCATGTCATAACAGGTATCAGGAATTTGCTTTTCACAAGCCAGGACTTCTTAATACTAGGCAATCTCCTACTTAAAGTTCAGTGGTTGTAGCTTGAAAAATGTCTTTAAGCCTATGGCTGCAAGTGAAGAATCCTTGGTTCAAGTACAAGCACTCTGGGTAGTTTACACCATTTACGTTTACATGATTCATTAGGATATGAATGATATAGGATAACTCTATCATTTACATGATACAGTCTTTCTCCACAATGAATTATTTCCGTAATGGAGTTTGTGTGTTTGTGTGTGTGTGTGTGTGTGTGTATGTTTGTGTGTGTGTCTGTGTGTGTATCTGCGTGTGTGTGTGTGTGTGTGTGTGTGTGTGTGTGTGTGTGTGTACCTGAAGGAAACATTATGGCTCCAGGCTTACACATATTTCATTAACAATAACTACTACACACACACACACATCCCCATGTACATATAAAAATGCACACATATACACACACACATATCCATATGCATATATACATGCACACATGCACACACACACATACACACACACAGCCTTAAGTTTACAAGTTTTACTTTGAGGTAATTAAAAAGCACTTTCAATGACTCTCAATTCTTGAAGCTTACAGACATCAAATTGCAGTTGTATAAATCTGGGGCAGCTTGTCTTCCCTTAAGCCTTAGCCAAAGTCTTAAATAGTTCAGGATTTATTTTTTTAATTTATTATTTCTTTTTTTATGTCTCTTGAACTTTTTTATTTAACATTTTAGTATTTCTTTTTAACATTTAAGGAACTCATTGACAAGGCAAGTTATATTTAATCAAGCAAACATATGAAAACATTTGTATATTATGTAGCAAAAATTGAGATACATATATACATATACCCATGCATATACATACACACATATATACATATGTGTGTATGTATGTGTATGTGTATGTATATATATATGTGTGTGTGTGTGTGTGTGTGTGTGTGTGTGTAAAAGAATGTACTTCAACCTGCACTCAGATTTCAACAGTTCTCTCTCTTGATGTGGATTGCTTTTCTCATTGTGAGTGCTTCAGAATTTCCTTGCATCTTTTTATTGAAAAGAGTAGCTAAATCTTTCATAATTGATCCTTATTACAATATTACTGTTACTGAATACAATGTTCTTCTGGTTCTGCTCACTTCATTTTGAATCAGTTCATATAAGTATTTGCAGCTTTTTAGGATTATCCATTTATTACTTGCTATATGATATTTAGCAAATCATTCCATCTTTTTGCCTTTTTCCCTATCAAAGACAAGAAAATACTGGGCTATAATATCTCTCCATATGTATGCACTTATGCATGAATGTGTACTTATGTGTACTTATAATCTATCCAAATACACACATAAATAAATAATGTATATAGGTGTGTCTGTAAACATATGTATAAAAATATAAACATTCAAGTGTATATGTGTTTACACGTACATGTGCACATTCATGTACATGCATATGAAGAGAAGGGAACACAGTGGAAGCCCAGCTTATACTTGTTTGAATCTCAAAGGAGAGATATTCTGATCAGTCACAGGTGTATTTTTTTGTTTGTTTGTTTTGTTTTGTTATTTAGTTTTAGTTTACAACATTCAGTTCCACAGGTTTTGGGGTTTCAAATTTTCTCTGCCTCCCTCTCCTCCACCTCCCCCCCAAGACAGCATACAATCCAATGTAGGTTCTACATTTACCTTCGCGTTGAACTTATTTACATAAAAGTCCAGGTAGAAAGAAGAATTATAACCAATGGAAGAAATCATGAGAGAGGAGAAATGAAACCAAAAAAGAAGGAAAAAAGAAGGGAGAGCAAAAAGTTTGCCTCAATCTGCATACAGTCTCCATAATTCTTTCTCTGGATGTGCCATCATGAGTCTTTTGGAGCTGTTTTAGAACCTTGCATTGATGAGAGGAGTCAAGTCTGTCACAGTTAGTCCTTACATGTCCTGGCTCTGATCCCTCACTCAGCATCAGTTCATATAAGCCTTCCACCTTGTAATGAAGTCCATCTCCTCCTCATTGTGTTGGTAACCAAAAATGGGCTCCTTAGCACTTAGTCAACAAGTGCCCTTGAATAGTTTGGATTTTTCCCCTGAACTAACTGAATGCTGTCTGTATGTTGGATGGGAGTAAGCTTGTCGGCCCCTTCACCTTGCTTCCCTTGATTAAGCAGATAGAAAGAACCTATGCTTTCCCCAGCATACCTTACACCCCGCAGAAGCTGCTAGCCGGATGGTTAAAAACAGCTTCCGTTGGAGCCACAGACAGCTACAGCCGAAGCTGAAGCAGGAGCTGCTAGTAGCAGAGCTGACCTACGTGTGAACCGAGGACTGCTGAGCAAGGACTTGAGGTCAGTGGGTAATCTTTTTAACGTAGAGGGGAAGCATGTATATGATTTTGCTTTATACCATCATGCTTCTCTGTGGCCTCTTGGTTACTCTTGTGAGATGGACTTATTGGGCCTGGAGGCTTTTGATCAATATATCAAAATGGGGATGCTGGTTTGTGGGTTTGTTACTGTGGAGCTTAAATATATGCTTTGATTCTTCTGCCTCCTACTTTGAGAATTCCTCATATCCTGTGGTTCTGAACCTTTCAGACATATATATGATCCTCTTTGAAATTATTAATTCTACCTTCATATTACACTCATTTCTTATTGCACAACAGCATTCTATTACATTCATATAACACAATTTGTTTAGCCATTCCCAAATTGATGGGCATCCCTTTGATTTCCAATTTGCCACTACAGAAAGAACTGCTATAAATATCTTTGTACATATGGATCCATTTCCCACTTCTGTGATCTCTTTGTGATACCGCCTAGAAGTGGCATTTCTGGGTCAAAGGGTATGCACATTTCATAGCCCTTTGGGCACAGTTCCAAATTGCTCTCCATAATGGCTGGATTAGTTCAGGACAGCACCAACAATGTAGTGATGTTAAAATTTTCCCACATCCTCTCCAGCATTTATCATTTTCCTGTTTTGTCATGTTTACCCAACTGACAGGAGAGATATGGTACCTAAGAGTGATTTTGATTTTCATTTCTCTAATCAATAGTGATTTAGAGCATTTTTTTCATATATTCATATTAATTTCTTCCTCTGAAAACTGCCTTTTCATATTCTTTGACCATTTCTCAATTGGGGAATGACTTGTATTCTTATAAATTAGGTTTAGTTCCTTGTACATTTTAGACAGAGACACAGGTTGTAAAGATTTTATTTTCCCAATTTTCTGCATCCCTCCTAATCTTGGTTGCATTGGTTTCAATTTAACATAGTCAAAATTATCCATTTTGCATTTTGTATCTCTCTCTCTCTCTTCTTGGGTCATGAAGATCAGTTACAGTTTTATCAGAACTTATTAGAGAGCAGTGATCATCAAAAGTATTTCTGTTTAAAATATAGTAAGCACAATCACTGGAACAAATTTATTCCACAGTATTTGAAAAAATATAACAACCTAGTATTCCATTAAAAAACATTATAGTTATGGGGAAAAAATTCACCATGCAACAAAAACTCCTGGGAAAAAATAATCTGGCAGACATTAAAATTAAACTAAAGCTTCACTTCATACACTTAGATGCTTTGAATAGGTACATTACTGATATGGAGGAAGAGAATAAACTTTTATACAGCATCTACTGTGTGGCAGGCACTGGGCTAATAGATTCAAACAATTAGATGAAAATATAAAAATAGCAGATAAAAGAGAGTTTCCTTTCAATATATGGATACTGAAGGAGTTCATTACCAAATAAGTGATAGGTAAGATTGTAGAAGTTAAAAAAAAGATTATATGTTTTAAAAAAAATGAATTGCCCCTCAAACCACAAATGGTTAAAATGAGAATGGTACCAATTAATTGGAATAAAATTATTTTTGGTATGTTTCTCTGAGTAGCATAGTATTCAAATATATATTAAATTATATAAGAACAAAGGCCATTCCTCAACTGATAAATGGACACATGATATAAATAGGCATTTTCAAGTAATAAATCCAGTATCTTTTTTTTTCTACTTTTTAAAAAAAAATTATTTATTTTTAGTTTTCAGCATTCACTTCTACAAGATTTTGATTTCTGCTTTTCTCCACCTCTCTCATTTGCCCCCTCACCAAGATGGCATGTAATGTGACATAGGTTATATATGTACAATCATATTAAACATATTTCCACATTAGTTATAGTGTAAAGAAGAAACGCAGCCAAAGGGGAAATCCAAAAGAAGGGGAGAAAAGAGAAAATATAGTATGCTTTGATCTGCATTCAGACTCTAAAGTTCTTTTTCTGTATATGGATACCATTTTTCATCTTAAGCCTTGGAATTGTCTTAGATCATCGCATTGGTGAGATGAACTATCTTTCAAAGTTAGTCATCGTACAGTGTTGCAGTTACTGTATACAATGTTCTCCTGGTTCTACTCACTTCACTCCACTCCAGTTCATTCAAGTCTTTCCAGAAATCCAAGATCTTCTTAACGACAGGAGATGACACAAAATGACCAACATCACTAATATAGAGAGATGTTGTTGAGTGATGTTTCAGTTACTTCCAACTCTTTACAACTCCACTTAGGGTTTTCTTGGCAAAGGTACTTGAGTAGTTGCTTTGCTACTTCCTTCTACAGATCATTTTACAGATGATGAATATAGGCAAATGGGGTTAAGTGGCTTACCCAGTTTCTACAGCTAGTAAATATCTGAGGCCAGGTTTGACCTCACAAAGGGGAGTATTCCTGACTCAGCCCGGATCTCTCTCCACTGAAGCACCTAGTTACCTAATATTTAGAGTAATGTAATTTTTTAAGGTGGGGGCAAGTTAAATAGTATTTTGCACACTCATTTTATTTTTTTTTAAATCATTATTTATTTAATATTTTTAGTTTTCAGCATTAATTTTCACAAGAATTTCAATTACAAATTTTCTCCCCATTACTACCCTCCCCCCCTTCCAAGATTACCCCATTCCCCAGTAAACCCTCCCTTCTGTCACCCCACACCTACACCCATCCCCTTTTCCCTTACTTTCTTGTAGGGCAAGATAGATTTTTATGCCCCATTGCTGTATATCATATTTCCTAGTTGCATGCAAAAACTTTTTTTTGAACATCTGCTTTTAAAACTTTGAATTCCAAATTCTCTCCCCACTTCCCTCCCCACCCACCCTCCTTAAAATGGCAAGCAATTCAACATGGGCCACATGTGTATCATTATGCAAAACCCTTCCACAATACTCATCTTGTAAAAGACTAACTATATTTTGCTCCTTCCTATCCTGTCCCCCTTTATCTAATTTTCTCCCTTGACCCTGTCCCTTTTCAAAAGGGTTTGCTTTTGATTATCTCCTCCTCCATCTGTCCTCCCTTCTATCATCCCCCCTTTTGTATCTCCTTCATCCTTCTTTCCTGTTGGGTAACATACCCAATTGAGTATGTATGTCATTCCCTCCTCAGGTCAAATCTGATGAGAGTAACATTCACTCATTCCCCCTCACCTGCCCCCTCTTCCATCCCAACAGAATTGCTTTTTCTTGCCACTTATATGTGAGATAATTTACCCCACTCTATCTCTACTTTCTCCCTCTCTCAATATGTTCCTCTCTAATCTCTTGATTTGATTTTATTATTTTTAGATATCATCCCTTCATTTTGAACTCACCCTGTACCCTTTCTCTGTATATATATATATATATATATATATATATATATATATATATATATATATATATATATATATGTATGTATGTATGTATATATGTATGTATATTCCCTTCAGCTACCCTAATACTGAGGTCTCATGAATTATACACATCATCTTTCCATGTAGGAATGTAAACAAAACAGTTCAACTTTAGTAAGTCCTTTGTGATTTCGCTTTTTGTTTACCTTTTCATGCTTCTCTTGATTCTTGTGTTTGAAAGTCAAATTTTCTATTCAGCTCTGGTCTTTTCACTGAGAAAGCTTGAGAGTTTTCTATTTTGTTGAAAATCCATATTTTACCTTGGAGCATGATACTCAGTTTTGCTGGGTAGGTCATTCTTGATTTTAATCCTAGCTCCATTGACCTCCTGAATATCATATTCCAAGCCCTTCGGTCCCTTGATGTGGAAGCTGCTAGATCCTGTGTCATCCTGATTGTTTTTCCACAATACTCAAATTGTTTCTTTCTGGCTGCTTGCTGTATTTTCTCCTTGACCCGGGAGTTCTGGAATTTGGCAACAATATTCCCAGGAGTTTTCTTTTTGGGATCTACTTGAGGAGGTGATCTGTGGATTATTTCAATTTCTAGTTTACCCTCTGGATCTAGAATATCAAGGCAGTTCTCCTTGATAATTTCTTTAAAGATGATATCTAGGCTCTTTTTTTGATCATGGCTTTCAGGTAGTCCAATAATTTTTAAATTATCTCTCCTGGATCTATTTTCCAGGTCAGTGGTTTTTCCAATGAGATATTTCACATTGTCTTCCACTTTTTCATTCCTTTGGTTCTGTTTTTGGTTCTCATAAAGTCACTAGCTTCCACTTGCTCCAGTCTAATTTTTAAAGTAGCATTTTCTTCAGTGGTCTTTTGGACCTCCTTTTCCATGTGGGTAATTCTGCCTTTCAAGTCATTCTTCTCCTCATTGGCTTTTTGGAGCTCTTTTGCCATTTGACTTAGTCTATTTTTTAAGGTTTTATTTTCTTCAGTATTTCTTTGGGTCTCCTTTAGTAAGTCATTGACTTGTGTTTCATCATTTTCTCGCATTACTCTCATTTCTCTTCCCAATTTTTTCCTCTACTTCTTTAACTTGCTTTTCCAAATCCTTTTTGAGCTCTTCCATGACCTGAGACCAGTTCATGTTTTTCTTGGAGGCTTTTGATGTAGGCTCTTTCACTTTGTTGACTTCTTCTGGCTGTATGTTTTTCTCTTCTCTGTCACCAAAGAGAGATTCCAAAATCTGAGTCTGAATCTGAGTCCATTTTCACTACCTGGCCACATTCCCAGCCAACTACTTGACCCTTGGGTTTTTTGTCGAGGTATGACTGCTTTTAGAGTAGAGAGTACTTTGTCCCAAGCTTAAGGGTTGTGCTTTTCTTTTCATAGCTATTTCTACACAGCAAGCTCTGCCACACCAGTGTTCCTCCTCCCCCAAGAACCACCAGCCTGTACAGTGACTCAGATCTTAAGCAGTCTCTGCACTGCTGCTCTGATTTGCCACTTAATTCCTCCCACCAGGTGGGCCTGGGGTGAGAAGCAATTTCAGCTGTAGTTCTGTCCTCAGTGCTGCACCACTTCTGCTTCCCCCAGGGGGTTGGCCTAACTGCAAACTCCTTTCACTTTGTCCCCCACACTTTTTCCCACCAAACTTCTCTGTTGTCTTTGGTGTTTGTGGGTTGAAAAGTCTGGTAACTGCCACAGCTCACTGATTCAGGGTGCTAGGGCTTGTTCCACCCAGCTCCCGGTCTTGTTGGTCTGGGTGCAGCCCATGCTGTGCTCTGCTCTACTCTGCTCTCAGCTCCATGATAGACCTTACCCAGTGACCATCCAGGCTGTCCTGGGCTGGAGTCCTGCTTTACTCTGCTATTCCATGGGTTCTGCAGCTTTAGAATTTGTTCAGAGCCATTTTTATAGATTTTTGGAGGGACCTGGGGTGGGGGGCAGCTCACACACATCCCTGCTTTCCAGCCACCATCTAGTAATATAATTTTTAAAAACACAATGTTTTCACTTTATAAATACCAGATTGACAAAGAAAGATTAATACAGTGAAGATAAAAATATTTGAAAGAACAACCTCAACTCCAGACCATTAAAGCTGAAGCATGAAAAATATGCCCTTCTAGATAGTGAGAAACTAAATACATAGAATGAAGCACATATTTATTGAATATGGGCAATATTAATTTTTATTAGCAAATTAATGTTCTTTTTTTTAAGTTTTGAGTTCTGAATTCTCTCCCTCCCTCCTGTAGTTCCCCAAAATATTGAGAGGGCAAGAGATATTACATCAATTGTAAAATGTTTCCACATTATGGAATTTTGATTGGCATCACTAGGTATATTTTTGCAAAATATTATTTATTCTTTTGATTTTTGATATTATGTGTGTATGTTGTTCTTTTCAGTTGGAAGACTAAGTAGGTGGAAAGAAACTTCATGACTGATCATTGAAAAATAAAGGTACGTAAAAATGTTATGTTTCTTATTTGTTTTAAAATATCCACATGACATAAGCTAGATTTGTGTATGTAAAGCTGATTTGCATTAGTCTATTTCGGGGTCATCTCTTCTAAGTGATAGGATTTCAGAATCCTTTTACATGATTACCCAGAAAAAGATTTTTTTTTGAATAAACAGGAGACTTGTATTCAAAGCAAATCCATTCCAGGGAAAAATGAATTATCATCCATGTGATAAATACAAAAGGGAGAGAGATAGAGTTCTAGAGTATTTGCTGAATCAACTGATTTATTTTTAGTCAGTGTACTTACCAGGTATAGAAATATAATAAGAAAAAAGAAGGTATACTGGACAAACCACTCAATTAAGAATCAGAACTTTTAATTTTTTTTTTGATTGTTTGTTGTGATAATCTTGCATTGTGACTTTGGGAAAGTTTTTTTTTTCCCCTCACTTTCTGAGTCATCTTTAGTTTAGAAAATGAAATTGTAAGATTGGATATCTCACCTGTCAAGTTCTGATTATCTCATGACATGGAGATGAGCACAGTTAGTGAGAAAAGGCATTTCTGTATATTAATTTCCTGAAGGCATTTTTCACATCCTTGTTCCTCAAGCTGTCAATGAAGCATTTCAACATGGGGTTCACTGCTTGCAGTAGCAATTTAGATTTGAAGCTCTTTCCCACCCTTTAATAGATCACATGACCTACTTACATCACAGGAAGCCTAAGATGTATGTGGTGGCAGGAGCTTCCTGGCAAAAAAAGGGAGTTATGTCACAAAATGCTGAGAGAGAGAGAGAGAGAGAGAGAGAGAGAGAGAATATGGCTTCGAGTGGCTGCCCTTGTTATTGTTAGAACTGAACAGTCTGACTTAGCTGTACTGTGAGTTTATTTTGGGGAAGACCCCCAACAGGGGGTCCGAGAGGTTTTGGGCTGGCAAGTTTCTAGGCTGTGATATGGTGTTTTAAGCTCCTTGCATTATGATGAAGTGGACTGACTGGCTTTGCGAGATGAGCATTTGGTTATGGGATATGGTTCTCTGGTGTCTGAATAAATGGTTTACTGCTTCTACCTTCTACGTAGAGAGTCTCCTATACTTTGTGATACAGAACTACGTAGGCATTTTGACAATTATCATCTACATTGGTATTATTGCCTTAGTGTTTCACCATTGTATGAAAGAGAGAAGCCCCTTTGACTTCATGCCTTGTGTTTTTTGGAGTTAGACACACAGGACATGGTAAAGATCATCCCAGGGAAGATGGTGATGACTGTTAAGTGGGAGGCACAAATGAAGAATGCTATATGCCTTCTGCTGGCTGAATTCATCTTTAGGACAATGACAAAATTGAAGACTGTAGGAGGCAAAGAAGATGATAAGAGTACTCATATAATTGAAAGTTAAAAAAAATCAAAGTGTAGTAAGTTTGGGATATAGCTATCTGGGAATGAGGCAGAAATGAGATCAGTATACTGCCATAAAAAATGGTTGAGGATGGTATAACTATCTTACCTCAAGCAGTGATTTTAAAGATCTTTTCCAAGTCAAACTCTATGATCTAATCAACTAATACTTCTTTTATAGATTACTACTGTCTCACTCTTGTATTTGTATTCTTATCTGCAACAAATGCACAGTACATGGAATATAGCAGATACTTAATAAATGCTTTCTTGTTGACTGATTGATAATACTGTCTTACAGCCTCTATAGTACGATAGATGGTTAAATCATGGAGATCCAATTTGCTTGCTGAATCATTACCTCAATTGTCCAAGAGAAGTCAAAGTAATATGCTAATTTGTACAGTTTTCAATTAAATCAGTACATCTTATCACTTCTGATTGGTCACTTATTCATTTTCATATGTTGCACAAATGTGAATCAGGGATCCATTCTATCACTTTCTCTTCTTTGAGATTCATTTGAATTTCATGATTGTCACAGAAACTTCCTTTGGGGATCTTCTAAGTTGTTAATAACTTTGTGTCTGATCATATAAGCAGTACGATATCCAAATAACGATACTACAAGGTAGCCCACTTTTTTTCTATCTTTCACAAGAAGAGCTTGAAAAATTTTATCAATTGTTTTGCTAAAATGTATTAATAACTTAGAGATATGATATCCATTGAAATAAAAAAAATCAAAGATGCCTATCTACAAAAAAATCTACAATATAGTGTTACAAAATTTTGTAACACTATATACATTTTTACATATTGCTAATATTGAAATACTAAATAAATTTCTTCCTCTGAAAACTGCCTGTTCATATCCTTTGACCATTTCTTAATTGGGGAATGACTTGTATTCCTATTTGGCTCAGTTCCCTATATATTTTAGGGATGAAGCCTTTATCAGAGACACTAGTTGTAAAGACTTTCTCCCAATTTTCTGCTTCCCTTCTTATCTTTGTTGCATTGGCTTTTTTTAAACAAAAACATTTCAATTTAACATAATCAAAATTATCCATTTTGCATTTTGTGATGCTCTCTATTTCTTGTGTCATGAATTCTTTTCTCTTCCATAAATCTGTACTAGGAGGGCAGAGTTTATAATTTCAAAGAGGATCATATATATATCTGAAAGGTTTGGAACTGCTGGATATAAAAAACTCTCAAAGTAGGAGGCAGAAGAATCAAAGCATATATTTAGGCTCCACAGTAACCAACCCATGAACCAGCATCCCATTTTGATATATTGATCAAAAGCTTCTGGGCCCAATAAGTACGCCTCACAAGAGTAACCAGTAAGTCACAGAGAAGCATGATGGTGTACAGCAAAATCATATACATGCTTCCCCTCTATGGCAAAAAGATTACCCACTGGCCTCAAGTCCTTGTTCAGCTTCCTCCCATAGGTCAGCTCTGCTACCAGCAGCTCCTGCTTCAGCTTCGGCTGCGGCTGTGGCTGTGGCTGTAGGAGCCTCTGGCTCCAACAGAAGCTGTTTTTAACCATCCGGCTTCTGCGGGGGTGTAAGGTATGCCGGGGAAAGCACAGGTTCTTTCAATCTGCTTAAGCAGAGGTGAAGGGTTTGACTGGGAAAGCACAGGTTCTTTCAATCAGCTTAAGCAAGGGAAGCAAGGTGAAGGGGTCGACAAGCTTACTCCAATGCAACATACAAACAGCATTCAGTTCAGGGGAAAAAGCCAAACTAGTCAAGGGCACTTGTTGACTAAGTGCTAAGGAGCCCATTTTTGGTTACCAACACAAAATCTGATAGGTAAACTATTCCTTGCTCTCCCAAATTGCTTATAGTGTCAGCCTTTATTCCTCAATCATGAACACCTTTTGACTTTATTTTGGTATATGATATAAGATATTGGTCTATGCCCTGTTTCTGCCCTAACATTTTTCAATTTTCCCAGCAGTTTTTGTGAAATAGTGAATTCTTAGCACACAAGCTGGATTCTTTGTGTTTATCAAAGAGTAGTTTGCTATAGTTGTTCACCTCTCCATCTTGTGTACCTATCCTATTTCACTGATCCATGACTGTTTCTTAGCCAGTACAAGGTAGTTTTGATGACTGCTGCTTTATAGTACAGTTTAATATCTGGTATGAGTAGGCCACCTTCTCTAGCATTTCTTTTCATTAATTCCCTAGATATTCTAAACCTCTTGTTCTTCCAGATGGATTTTGTTATTATTTTGTCCAGCTCTGTAAAATAATTTTTGGTAGTTCAATTGGTATGGCACTGAATAGATTTTTATTATATTAGGTCAGCCTAACCATGAGCAACTGATATTTTTCTATTTATTTAGATGTGACTTTATTCACGTGAAAACTGTTTCATATGTTCATATAGTCCCTGGGTTTGTCTTATACATCTCTAGGCATATAAAAAAATGGTTGAAATTACTACTGATTGGAGAAATGCAAGTCTAAACAACTCTTAGATACCACATCTCTCCTGTCAGATTGGCTAAAATGAAAAAAAAAAACAGGAAAATGATAAATGCTGGAGAGGATGTGGGAAAGCTGGAACACTGTTACATTACTGGTAGAGTTGTGAACTGATCCAGCCATTCTGGAGAGCAATATGGAACTATGCCCAAGGGCTATAAAAATGTTCATACCCTTTGACCCAGCAATACCACCTCTAGGGTTGTATCTTAAAGAGATCGCACAAGTAGGAAAAGGACCCATGTGTACAAGAATATTTATAGCAGCTCTTTTTGTAGTAGCAAAGCATTGGAAATCAAGGGTATGCCCATCAATTGGGGAATGGCTGAAGAAGTTGTGGTATATAAAGGTAATGGAATGTTATTGTGCTGTAAGAAGTGGGGATGATACAGACTTCATAACAACCTGGAAAAACCAACATGATATAATGGTGAGTGATCAGAGCAGAACCAGGAAAACATTATACACAAACACAGATGTATGGATTCTGTGAGGACTAACCCTGATAGACTTTGCTCCTCTCAGAAACATAAGGTGCAAAGACAACTCCAAAGGACTCATGATGGAGAATGCTATCTACATCCAAAGAAAGAACCATGAAGTATGAATGCAGATTGAGGCACATTTTATGCTCGCCTTTTTTTCCTATTTTTTTCCTCTCTTTTGTATTTGTTTTGGGGTTGTTTTTTTTTTGGTTCTATTTATTCTTTCTCATGATTCATTCCATTGGTCATAATTCTTCTTCACAACTTGACTAGTGTGTAAATAAATTCAATGCAAAGTTATATGTAGAAGATATATTGGATTCCATGCCATCTTGGGGAGTGAGGGGGGTGGGGAGGGGAGAAAATCTGGAACTCAAAATTATGTAGAACCGAGTGTTGCAAACTAAAAATGAAAAATAATAAATTAAATTAAAAAAAGAAACAAACAAAAAAAGAAATACTAAATAAAAACTCTGCCTCCTAGATTAATGTATTTTTTTCATGGTGGAGGGCCTTCTGCAGCTCAATGAAACCATGAGCTATGCCATGCAGGGCTACCCAGGGTGGACAGGTCACAGCAGAGAATTCTGACAAAAGGTGATCCAAGGAACTGACTATTTGACAAAATATGCTGAGAAACCTAGAAAACAGTATGGTGGAAACCAGCCACAGACAACATCTTACAACATATACCAAGATAAGGTCAAAATGGGTACATAATTTACACATAAATGTTGAAACTACGAGCAAATTAAGAGAGCAAGGAATAGTTTAACAGTCGAATCTATTGAGAAGTGAAGAATTTATTGCCAAACAAGAGAGATAGAACCTTATGAAATGCAAAAGGGATAATTTTGATTACATTAAATTAAAAAAAGTTTTTGGAGAAACAAAGCCAATGCAATTAAAATAAGAAGGGAAGCAGAAAACTGAGAAACATTTCTTACAGCCAGTGTCTCTGATAAAGGCTTCATTTCTAAAATGTAGAGAGAACTGATTAAAATCTATATGAATCATCAAAGAATATGAACAGGCAGTTTTCAGAAGAAGAAATTAAAGCTATCTGTTGTCATGAAAAATTGTTCTAATTCACTATTGATTAGAGAAATGGAAATTAAAACAACTCTGAGGTACCACATCACTCCTATCAGATTGGTTAACATGACAAAATAGAAAAAAAAAACATAAATGCTGGTGAAGATGTGGGAAAATTGGAACACTAATGCATTATTAGTAGAGTTGTGAACTGATTCAATAATTCAGGAGAACAATTTGCAACTATGAGCAAAGGGCTATAAAACTGTGTATATCCTTTGATTCAGTAATATCACTACTAGGTATGGATCCCAAAGAGATCATAAAAAAGAGAAAAGGACCTACATGTACAAAAATTGCATAGCAGCTCTTTTTGTTCTGGCAGAAAATGTGAATTAAAGGAATTTCCCTCCATTGGGGAATGGCTGAACAAGTTGTGATCTATGAATATAATTAAGTACTATTGGTCCATAAGAAATGGTGAGCAGGTACACTTCAGAAAAAACCTGGAAAGACTTGCATGAACTAATGCTGAATGAAGTGAGCAGAACCAGAACACTATACACAGTAACAGCAACATTGTGTGACTTTGTTAGACTTAGCTCTTCTGAGCAATGCAATGATCTAAGACAATTCCAAAAGACTCAGGATGGAAAATGCTATCCACATCCAGAGAAAAAACTGTGGAGTCTGAATGCAGATCAAAGCACACCATTTTCTCTTTCTTTCATTTTTTTTGTTTGTTTTTCTTTCTTGTGGCTTTTCCCTTTTGCTCTGATTCTTTTTCACAAGATGAATAACGTAGAAATACATTTAATGTGATTTTACATGTACAGCCTATATCAAATTGTATGCCATCTTGGAGAGGGGAAGAATGGAAGGAGGGGGAGAATGTAGAAGTCAAAATCTTATAAAAGTGAAAGTTGAAAACTAAAAAGAAATAATAAAGAAAGAAAGAAAAAAGACAATCCACTGGAGAAGGAAATGGAAAACCATTCCAGTATCTTTGCCAAGGATAACAGATATGACTCCAGAAGATGAGCCCAACAGATCAGAAGGGGTCCATTAATTCTACTGGGGATGAGCAGAAGACAACTACAAGTAGCTCCAGTACTGATGAAGCAAGTAGGCCAAAGTTGAAGGCAAGTTCAGCTGTGAATTTATTCCAACCACTGGAAAGTTCTATATTTTGTAAATCTCATGGCATCACATTTTCCATTTTTTAAAAGAAGATGGTGGATGGATTATCTGACACATTTATCCATCTCTCTGTCTCTGTCTCTGTCTCTGTCTCTCTGTCTCTCTCTCTGTCTCTCTCTCCTCACTCACTTTGTTTGTGTGTGTGTGGTTGAGGTTATAATTCTGAATTACCTTCAACACTCTACACCTATTATTTAAAAAAAAAAAAAGGAATTTAGCTCTGAGAGTATGGGATAAAAAACAAACAAAAAAAAAAGATAACAAACCAACTGTGTTCAAGGAACTCACATTCCAAGAGGAAGATATAGTTTATCTAGGGGAGTGATGGCCAGAAAAGGGAACTGTGGTCTGTGCATTTGGAGATTTTGAAAAATGCCATAAATTATTAGATGCCCATGTCCTTTACATTGGCAATGATAGCATTGTTTTTTTTTTTTTTCCCAACAAGAAGAGGAAGTGATAAGTAGGTATGCATCTTTGTACAAAGGAAGATGGTGGTGATGATGGTAAAAGTAAAAGTCAAAAGGCAAGATATAAGATGGTTATACTCTAATATACTCTTGAATGTCTGGAAAGGATTATATATATATATATATATATATATATATATGTCATGAAACCAATTGGATATAATGGACTAGAGGATTTTTTACTCACTTCCTCACCCATCATGACTTTTTGTACCCAGAGACTTTTCTATTTGTTTAATCTTTTTTATGTATATATTTAGCAGTAGAATACCTGGGTTAACGGGAGAAGAGTTTTTCAGCTTTTCTGGAGTAATTCCAAATTGCTTTCCTCAGTATATGTACAGATTCATAGGTCTATCAACAATGCATTGCTATGTTTATTTTCCCACAGCTCCTCTACCTTTTGCCTTTTATTGTTGTCTTTAACAATCTGATATTATACTGTTTTGTATATTTATAATTGATAGTTCTTAGAAATATTTCTTTTCTACATATATAGGAGATAACCTGGGTTTATTCTCTTGAAAACTGTCTGTTCATGTTATTTTTAATTTATCAATACAGGAACTGTTCTTATTTTTATAAATTTGAATCACTTCTACATCTATATCTACACACACATGTATACACACATACACAAACATATACATAAAGAAACATACTTATATATACATATTATAAGAAATGAAATCATAATCAGCAAAAAATGTTGAAATATTTCCTCAATTATTTCCCTTTCTAATCAAGATTATCATTTATCTTCCTTAATCCTTTTAAAGTAGCATTGGTCATGAACTTTACTTCTGTATTAATCTGATAAACCACTTTTTTATGTTTCTCTAATTTGACTGTTTTGTGACCTTTTCACCTAGGTCATTTATCCAAGTAGAGATTATCAGTTAAGAGGTGTTTTCTATAGCTTTCTCATTAGAAATTTCTAATTAATGGGGAATGTTGTCATGAACAAAAAATTTAATGCCCATTAACTTGATTGTTTCTTTTACATCTTTGTTCCTCAAGCTATAGATTAGAGGATTGAGCATGGGGATTACCACTGTATAAAACACTGAGGC
Organism: Trichosurus vulpecula; assembly: GCF_011100635.1. Lineage (NCBI taxonomy): Eukaryota > Metazoa > Chordata > Mammalia > Diprotodontia > Phalangeridae > Trichosurus > Trichosurus vulpecula. Next base: position 262,446,735 of record NC_050578.1, on the reverse strand, counting down.
CACTTTGAATGTAAGCTGAGTGTTTTTGAAGTTGGGAACACAATAGAGGAAGATGATGGTCCCATGAAAGATGGTAATAGCCATGAGGTGAGAGGCACATGTGGAGAATGCTTTACGTCGTCCACTGGATGAATTCATCTTCAGAACAGTTACAAAAATGAATGCATAAGAGGCCAGGATAATCAAAAGTGTGCTCACTCCATTAAAAGTGGAAGAGATGAAAAGCAGCAGCTGGTTGAAATGAGTATCAGAAGAGGAGAGGTTAAGCAGCAATGAGAATTCACAGAAAAAGTGATTAATTGTGTTAGATCCATAAAATGATAACTGGACGGCCGAACATGTGAGTAGGAGGGAACAGACTGTACCCCATGTATAGGATCCAGCTACCAATAGGGCACAAAGCTTCTGCGACATGGTAACTGTATATAGCAAAGGATTGCAAATAGCCACAAAGCGATCATAGGCCATTACTGCCAGCAGGAAAGCCTCAGTCACCACAAATGTACAAAAGAAACAAAATTGTGCTAAACACCCAGAGAAGGAGATGCTTTGGTCCTCTATGAGTAAATCCACCAACATCTTGGGAGCAATGATGGAAGAATAACAAAAATCTACAAAGGACAAGCGGCTGAGGAAAAAGTACATGGGGGTGTGAAGTTTGGGGTTAATTTGGATGATGCCAATCATTCCTAGATTTCCCACCAAAGTTATAGAATACATGGTCAGGAACACCAGGAAGAGGGGCAATTGAAGGTCTGGGTAATCTGAGAAACCCAAGAGGACAAATGTTGCAACAGAACTCTGATTTCCCTCACTGGTCACCATGATTCCTGCTGGGGAAAAGAATCAGAAGGTAAGTCCTCAAAAAAAAAAAATCAACAAACAAGAATTAAATACCTATTCTTTGCATAGTACTAGGGTACTCATAGAGGGTGTAAAGTGAAAACTGAACCAAAGTAAACAAAAAACATATGATATGCTTTCTTGCAGCTGGGAGTCATGACAATTTACCTAGGTTGTAGGTATCAGTAATGATTATTGAAGTTGACTGTGGTCTCTATTCTACTACTAAACTGGAGAATCCTCATGCAAGATTCAGAGAATTTAATTGGTAAATCCAATCAAAGGTTATTTCATCTAATGTAAGCCTAATAAAGACTATCCTCTTTGACCTATCTGACAAATGGTCAGCCAGCTTTTGCTTGATAATGTCCAGTGAGGGAGAAGCTACTTCCTCCCAAGACAGCCCATTCCCCTTTTTGGGTAGCTCTAAATGACAACACACCACCCTGTCCCTCACCACTCTTCAGTTTCTAACCATTCTTTCCTGTTTTTTCCTGCATTGCCATATAGAAAAACATCAGTGATGACAAAAGTAACCAGAACTTTTTATTGGATATAGTTTGAGTAAACTTCAAAGGAAAAAAAAAATAGAGTGATGGAAGGTCAAGGGAAACATACGAGATAAAATTAGATTGTTACCTATGAAGAAGACATTTCAAAGAGCACTGTGGGGAAAAAATGGATTTCGTTAAGATTGAATGCTAGGACAGCTGGGAGGAGGGGAAAGGAGATAAGGAAGCCACTAGTGAGGGATGGAGAAACACTGTGATGGGAAATAAATGACCAAGAGGGAGTCTGTTAATCCCTTAAAAGTGAATTCAGGTGGGTTACCAACAGGCCTAGAGGACTGGTTTCAGGGTGATGTCTTTCCAGAATAATAGATAGCTCATGCATGAGGATGGCATTTTTCACTTTTCCCCAAAGTAGGTGAATGGTATAAAGTTGAATGATATTTATCCAATTAACCTGAAGGAATTTCTCCCCTTCTTGTGAAATTAGGAAACTGGTGAGAGATGGTATGGCACCTTTACTAAAATTTTCTCCTACCTCATTTAAGGTTAAAGACTTTAAATGTAATATTGTACATTACTACAACATACATTATTTTCACCTCTGCCTTTTAGAATTGTTTTCTTCAAAACAAAGATACAAGAACATCTCCTATGTGAGGTCTTTTCTAAATATTCAAATGCTCATTTTTTGCCTAAATTAGCTTGAATTTAAAAATATGCACATTTTCCCTTCCCTAACAAAATGTAAAGTCCGTTAGGTGATGAATGTTTTTTTCTCTGTTGTTGCACAAGAGTCATTGTGTCCCTCTACTCTTGCTTAGCACAATATTGTTTATCTAGTAAGGAATTGATAAATGCATGTTGATTTATTGTTTTATTAGATTCAAGCCAGTACTCTGACACATCAAAAACTTTTTGAATCTTTACTCTCATTGAGTGGAATGTGGACACAAGCCTCCAAACTTTCTGTCATGCAGGGTTATGCATGTGTTTTTATATGCAGACCACTTATATATTTTCTCCCAAATTAATTATAGAAGTGCCGAATTAAATGGGGTTAGGCATAGATTCCTAAGGTACTACACTGGATAATTTTTCCCAAGTTGACATAGAACCATTATTCTTTGGGTCTTTCCATTCAAACATTTATAAAATAAATAATGAGAATGATTAGTAGTAGTTATAATAATAACATTACTAATAAGTAACGTTTTTTCTAACACTTGGAATTTTGGTAAACACATCGTCAATATCTCATTTTATCATCACTACTAAACTGGGAGATAAGGATCATTATTATACCTAATTTATAGATGAAGAAAGTGATAGATAAAAGTCAAGTTACTTGTCTAGGGTCAAATAAGTAGTAACTACAAGAACCTGAATTTGAACTCATTTCTTCCTGACTTCAGATCAAGCACATTATCTACTGTGACAACCTTAATGAGCATACAATTGTATTATACTTTTGTCCATATGGCCCCATCTTTTCCATGAAAATGAAAATCTCCCCTCCATCCCAAGTTATTTTATTATATATTATCATCAACCTTACCAAGATTTTCAAATATACCATTTCACCTTTATTATTATTATTTAGTCATTATTAAATGTTACTCTTTTACTTTTAAATTTTATTAAGATTCATATTTCATGTGCGGATTATAATAAGAATGTTAAAAAAATTTGTTTTCTCTTCATTTTCTTACTACTTATATCTGTGATTAACACAAAGTAGACACTTAGCAAATGATGGTTATGTATTAAATGCATGAATCAATGAAAAAAAATGAATGACTTTTCTTCTTTATAGACACAGGGAAGTACGGAGATGCAGGATGGAGAACATGCTATTTCCTGAACTCTCATTGACATCCTTAATGAAATGGTATCATCTCTAGCCAGGCATCCTGAGTGAAATAAAATTTATTTACAATGCAGAATCATAGATCTTAAGATATAAAGGACCACAGATGGCATCTATTTGAACCATCGCATTTTACCTATGAGAATAGTGAGACCCTAGGATGTTAGAAGACTTGCTCATTGTCACACAGGTAGTGTTGGATGTTGTGCTTCAACCAAAGTTCTCTGACTCAAGAGTCAGTGTTTTTTCTCCTGTGTATCTGGAAGAATATTATCAAGATGGTATCATCATGATTCTATACTGGAAGTACATTCCAGACACAAAGAGGGGGATAGAGCCCAGTTTTGGAGAAAATTCCTACTTAGAAAAGCTTTAATTTTGGATACCTTTTTCACACACTAGATTGCAATGTATTTCCACTCCAATTCCTTCTTTCATTGGCAGAATCTCTGCTCAATCAATTTTTAGCTGTGTGGCCTAGTCAAGAGCACTAAGTGGATTTGGGTTGGGATGGTCAAGGTTCAAATCCTGAATCTTCTATTTAATTTCAATTTAACCAGGGACCATCATTTAAATAGAAACAAGTACTATAATTAGAGCTAAATGGTGTAAGTCCCTGCCTGTCACTTGCTAACTTTGTAACTGTATGTTTCAACAATCCAGCTAACAGCTTCTGTTCCACAGCCAGCACCAACAGCACAGGTTCTTTTGATCTGCTTAACTAAGGAAAGCAAGGTGAAGGGGTTGACAAGTTTACTTTAATCCAGCATACAGACAGCATTCACTTAGTTCAGGGGAAAAAGCCAGCACCATGAACTTCAGAACAAAATACAAACAAATTACAAACATCAACAGACAGACCCAACACAGATTTATAGTTAACACCATCTAGTTTCATCCCAGGAGCTCAGAACAAGGGCTGGCCCAGAGTGCGCCACCACTGCTGCGGGAATGAGCTTCAAAGAACAAACAGCCAACCCCTGGTTTTTATATTTTTTTCAGTGTCAGGGTGAGTCACACATGCGACTCACCCAAGTGACCTAGAATCGTCACAGAGAGGCGGACTTAAACCCACGTGGTCTAAAAGCATCTGCTCTCCCAGACATATAAACTAGGCCCTCCCAGGAGTTAGCCCCACCTTGGGCCCCACCTTAGTTGCCAATCCACACCCACTAAGGTTTTACACCTAATAGGGGTTTGGGCCTGGGGCTTAGCACCTAGTAAGGCTCAATGAATTAGTCAAAAGGAACAAAAGCCAAACTCTTCAAGGGCACTTGTTGAACTAACTGCTAAGGAGCCCATTTTGCTTACCAACACACTGTATAAATGGATAAGTCATTAACTTATTTAAGGCTAAGTTTTCTCAAATATAAAATGAGGTTGTTGGACAAGAAAATTTCTAATTTTTTTGCTTTAAAAAAAATCTATATGATCTTAAACATTAAACACGTACTATGATCCAGAAACAATGATGGGCTGTTTAATCAGAGGCAAATGCTTCCTCCTCTCTGGGCTTCAACTTACTTACCAGTGAAATGAGGAGAGACAAGTTGTTCTCTGTGATCCACTGTAGTGATCAAGTCTAGGAGTTCTATCACTTGTCCTTTTTGAAGTACTGTTTGAGGTCAACCAGAGTTGCAGACTTCTACTCTTCTTAAGTGTTCAGCTAGGGCCCCAGCAAATCTAATGATAGAAATATTAGTAAGGAGCAAACTATTAACACAAAACATCTCTGATTTGACAAGATCACATTCCACTAAAGAGAAGCTTAAATTCTTAAATTCAGCTAAGTTTTATTAACTTATACTATGTGTTTGGCATTAGACTTGGCACTGGAGACACAAAGACTAAACCCAAAATGTCACAATATTCAATAACTTGACATTTAGCTCAGAAAGTGAGACATACTCTGCGAATTGAAATGAGTTCCATGACTCACCTATTCACCATTTCATGTTTTGGAGGATGAAATTATGACACAGCTGAAAGGAAAGGACTCTCCAAGAAGAGGCTACTTGCCAGAAACAAGGTCTTCTGAAACCCAGGCAAGTCTTCCCTTTATTCCATGTTGTTGCTTACTGTCACATAGATGTTTCTAGTTCTTGCTTCCAGTGGAAGTTAGCTCCAGATAGAGGGTACTGTCAATGGAAAGACACCCAAAGTCTCCTTCTGCTCTATCATACCGTTCTACCTAGCACATCACCACCTACCTATACATCAGCCTTCCATTTTATTTGAAACTATGGACTTTAATAAGATGCCTTTCAGTCAATGGATTGTCTCCAGATGTCCTGTCATGAAAATAAGTCTGCTTTATTTGGGAGGGGCAGCAAAATCAAACAAATTCAACAAGCAATTTATGTAGCTTTCCTACTGACCAGTCTACTCTACCCAAAACTCTAATTGTCTCATCCCTCCATCCAAATGCTAATTAGGAACGGATATATTTCTTTTGTCATTCTGAGATGCTTCATATAGTCATATTTTTCATTTATGCCTTCTGTTGTCCTAGAAATGTACAGAGAATGGTGAGATTTAGAAGAAGAAAATCTAATGGTCATATAGTTCTATTTACAGATGATGAAATTAAGTTACCAAAAAGATAAGCAGACTTACCCAAGGGCATAAAGCTAGCAGCTTTGTCCATTAAATATTGTTTCTGTTGATCCTGCCCTACACAAGCCTTGCTGGGGCAGGGATATGTTGAGAATATTTTACTGCCTTTGTGTAAACAGGTGTGTACTACAGAGTATCTAGACTTTTTAAGTAAGATGCTGAAAGAATTTTCAGGAGGAAAGAGGGAGACATTTCTCCTTTTCATTTCATTTTTCCTTAAAAAAAATGTAGAGCATTTTGCATGAAGACTCAAACAACCCCATCATAAGTAAATCTACCTTCTAAAGGGAGATGAGCCTTTGTCCTGCCTCCAAAAGCTGCATGTGTGCATGATACTAGGGATCTTATATCTGCGGTGTCCTCTGTGAACAAGGCCCTAGAGAATTCACTCGCTAATTCATTATTCTCCATGGACCATAGATAAGCAGTTAAAACAAGTGAACTGTCTCTGATGTCATCTTGATAGAGAGAAGTCAAGAGGCACACCAAAGTAGAAAGAGGAAGAGAAGGGTTTATTTTCTACCTGCTTACTTTACATTTTAATAGTAATAATCCATCACTGTTTAAAATTATGGTGCCTAAAGTTCAAGCACATCCATTATCTCATTTGATTTTTTCAATGGCCTCATTAGGAAGATTGGTCAGGAACTATTATTCTACGTTGTCTAGATAAGGAAACTGACCCTTGTGATTTATATAACTTGCCTAAGGTCACAGAGCTAATAAGTATTCACGCCAGAATCCAAACCCAAGTCTCATGGTTCCTAGATGAGTGCTCTTTTTTCTCTAAGTCCTGACTTCCAGGGTCATCAGATAATTAGAGCAAATATTTAAAGCTAGAATGGCCTTTGGAACTAATCTATAAGAGTGGTCTCTAATTCTTTTTTATCAAAAACTCCACAACCAATATCATCATCACCATCACCATCACCATCACCATCACCATCACCATCATCACCCTGACATGGAATGCCAACATATCTCAATTTATTTGTTTGTTTGTTTATCAATACATTACATATCCTACTTTACCAAAAAAGGCAGCTGCATAATGGATAGAACACTGCCTTCAGAGCTTATCAAACTGGTGTCCAAATCCAACTTTTGGACAAAGTTGTTTGTGTGATTGTGGGTCAGTCACTTAACCCCTTAATTTTCTAGGCATCTCTCTAAGACATTAAATTGCAGACAGAATAGTCACCTGCTGTGGGAGAGGGAACTTCTTATCTGGTAGTCTCCTATGCCAACAAAATCTCAGATCAGGTCACTTTCCTTATTTTTCCCTCACTCTTCCTCCTATAGTACTAATAATTATTCTTTTATATAAACACCAAAAAAAGTGAAAAAAAAAAGATGAAGCAAAGATGAAATAATATGTGACCCTAGATTGAATGAGGGATAGTGGGATTGATTGGATAGGTGAGTGACATAGACAGACTTGCACCTTAGCAAACTCAATCCCTACTTTCTTCATACTGAATTTCTCCATTATTTTAAAACAAAACAAACAACAAAACACCTACTATTGCTTTATCTCTCATCTGTATTCAGCATTTCCACTGCTTCTGCTTTCACTCTTTTCTCAACCCTGTGAAGGCCAGGTATAGACCTCTTCGTTCAATTTTAATTTGTCTCCAAAGTTACCATCAATTTTCTTGTTTTCTTTTTTGCTTTCTATTCCTTTCCATGCTTTCTGTCGTACTCAAAATTTTGGATGACTCTTTTCTCCTGCATTCTGTCTGCCTGTCCCTGTCTGTTTTTGTCTATCTGTGTGTGTCTTTTTCTGTCTCTGTTTCTGATTCTCCTTAACCTCTCATATCACAAGCTACCTTGTGTTTAAAAAAATTAAATATATTTCTATTTATTAATTTTATATTTATATGTATGTTTATGCATTTTTTTCTTCCTGAATAAAATGTAAGCTCTTTATGAACAGGAATAATTTCATTCTTTTTGTATCTTACTTTCAAACTTAGGGCTCAGCACAAAATATGTTATTATAAATATTTGTAAGATGATGATGATGATGATGATGATGATGATGATGATGACATATGAGTGTCCCTAAGTTCAAATGATTCCTATGATTAGAAAATGAAGTCTGTTTACAATCAGCTTACTTATGATGGCTTTATTAAAAGATTCATAGATATGTTATATTATGTGTGTGTCAAAATGTTTCTAAGCAGGAGGAGTTGCTTTTTCTAAACTCATTTCCTTCTGTGCACGTCAAATCCTTAGCACGTGACAATGGGTATCAGGAATTTGCTTTTCACCAGCCAAAATTTGTTAACATTAGGGAATCTCCTACTTAAAGTTCATTGATTGCAGATTGAAAAAGGTCTTTAAAGCAATGACCGTAAGTGAAGAGTATTTGGTTCAAGGACAGGTACTCTGAGAGTTGTTTATATCATAAAATCTTTCCCTACCATGAGTTAGGCAATGGATATATTTCCAGGCTAGAGTTTTATGTGTGGACATGAAGGAACCATTATGGCACCAAGCCTATACATATTTCATAAATGATACCAAATATACATGTATACACATGTGTGTGCATATATGTGTATACATGTATATGCATGTATGTGCATACTCAAAAGTGTGTGTATATATATTTAAGGTTTACAACTTTTGTTTTCGGTAATGAGAAAGCACTTTCAATGACTCTAGATTCTTGAAGTTGGCAGAGGTCATATTGCAGTTGTATAAATCTGGAACAGCTTGTTTTCACATGTCTTAGCTAAAGTCTTAAATAATTCATAATTTCTTTTAAAATTGTATTATTTATTTTTTAAATTATTTAGTTTTTTTTTTTAAAAATTGAGTTTTGAATTCTCTTCTTCCCACTGGTCCCTACTTTACCCATTGAGAATGTAAGCTATATTTTATCAAGTAACCACATGAAAACATGCAGAAAACATTTCTATATTAACTATGTAAAAACCAAATTAAGAAAAAATAGGAAATATATATTGAATTCATATACATGAATGTATATGTGTCTATATACACACACATGCACATATACATTTAAATGCACACATACACACTACATACATATATGTACATACCTATACATATATAGATATACACACAGACATATGTGTACTTCATTATGCATGAGCTCAACAATTTGCTCTTTTGATGTAGAATATAATATAATATTTTTCATCATGTGTCCATCAGAATTGCCTTTGATCATTTCATTGAACAGAGTTCAATTGAACAGAGTGACTGTGGGATGCTGAAAAGGCCAAAATTGATCAGTTCTATGAAGACCTACAACATCTAGAAATAACACTAAAAAAAGATATCACATTCATCATAGGGGGTATGCTAAAGTAGGAAATCAAAGGATAATTACTCTTACAGGCATGTTTGTCCATGGAACATGAAATGAAGCAGGACTGACATTAATAGAATTTTGTCAAGAAAGATAACTCTCTGGTCATAGCAAATTCTATTTTCCAACAACGAAAACAAGTGACTCTACACATGGACATTACCAAATGGTCAAAAATGAAATACTATTGATTACATACTTTGCTCCCAAAGTTTCCAAAGTATTTTATTAGTTAAAACAAGATCAGCTCAGATCATGTACTTATTTTTGGAAAAATTCAGACTGAAATTGTAGAAATTAGAGACCACATAGGTACGATCTTAATAGCATCCCTTATGAATATGACATGGAAATGAAGAATAGATTTAAGGGATTGAATCTGGTAGCTAGAGTATCTGAAGAACTGTGGACAAAGATTCACAATATTATACAAGAAGCAACAATAAAAAGCATTCAAAAGAAAAAAAATAAGTAAAATGACTGTCAGGTGAGGCTGTACAAATAGTTGAAGAAAGAGGGAAAGGAAAATACATACCCAAATGAATGCAGAATTTAAGAGAAGAGCAAGGAGAAGAAAAAAGGTTTTCTTAAATGAGTAAGGCAAAATAATAGAAGAAAGTATTAGAATGAGGAAGACAAGAAGTCTCTTCAAGAAAATTAGAGATACCAAGGGAATGTTTCATGAAAAAATAGGCATGATAAAAGACAAAAAATGGTAAACACTTCATAGAAGTAGAAGAAATTTAAAAGAGGTATGAAGAATATAGGGAACTATACAAGAAAGATCTCAACATCACCAATACACACAGGGGTGAGGTTACTGATCTAGAGCCAAAAATCCTGGAGAATGAAATTAAGTGGGCCTTAGAAAACATTGCCGACAATAAAGCTAGTGGAAGTCAAGGAATTTCAGCTGAAATATTTAAAATCATTGAAGATGATGTTGTTAAAGTACTGCAATCAGTATGCCAGAAAATTTGGAAAACTTACCAGTATCCAATGGATTAGAAAAAAAAAATAGTTCACATTCTAATCCTAAATAGGGACAATACCAAAGAATGTTAAAATTACTGGACAGCTGTGATCATTTCAAATGCCAGCATGGTTATATTTTAGATTCTTTTAGCTGGGATTCAACAATATGTAAACCAAGAATTACGAGAAAAGCTGTCTGGTTTTAAAGAAGACAAAGGAATTAGAAACCAAATTGCCAACATTGGCTGGATTATATGAAACAGCATCTACTTCTGCTTCATTGACTACACTAAAGCCTTGTGTGGATCACAACAAAATGTGGCAAGTTCTCAAAGAGATAAGAGTACCAGATAATCTTACTTTTCTCCCAAGAAACCTGTATGAAGGCCAAGAAGCAACAGTTAGAATCGAACATGGAACAACTGATTATAACGACAGAGTATAACAAGACTGCATATTGTTACCTTATTGATTTAACTTATATCCACAGTGGAACATGTGAAGTACCAGGTTGGATTATTCAAAACCTGGGAGAAAAATCATAAGTCTCAGATATGAAAATGATACAACTCTGATGGCATAAAGTGAAGACAACTTCAGAATCCTCTTCATAAGGTTGAAAGAGGAGAACGTAAAACCTGGCTCGAAGCTTAACATCAAAAAGACTAATATCATAGCAACTGTTCCCATCACATCCTGGAAAATAGAAGGGGAAGAAATGGAAGCACTATCAGATTTTAAATTCTTCGGCTCAAAAATCACTGCAGATTATGATTTCTGCCATAAATATCACCATGCTGACAAAGGTTCATATAGTCAAATCTATGATTTTTTGATTACCAATGTATGACTGTGTGGGTTGGACTATAGGGAAAGCTGAGTACCAAAGATAGATGCTTTAAAATTGTGGTGCTGGGGAAGAGTTTTGAGAGTCCCTCGGATAGCAAGGGGATTAAATCAGTCAATACCTAAAGCAATTAATTCAGACCATTTGCTTACATATTTTAGCTGCATAATGAAAAGTCAGAAGTCATTGGAAAAGCACCTGATGTTGTGAAAGATTGAAAGAAAAAAGGAAAAGGGAACCATAGAGGATGAGATGGATAGATAGTATCATGGAAATAACAAGCATGGATGTGGACAGATAAGGGCCTAGCATGCTAAAGTCTAAGGGTTCACAAAGTCTCCAGAAAGACTAAATGAATGAGCAACAGAAATAAACAAAAAATATGGTGTAACATCAGCTTCTAGACTGGGTTATTTGTAATATTAATTTATTATTTTGCTGATGAACTTCATGCCAAGGACTTCAGATGAATCCAATCCCCTCATTAGATAGGTCTATGATTAATCATGACTAATTGCATTTTATCATAAGTAGGAATCCAGAAAGTTCCAGGATCAACGAGTAGGTGACTAATTGTGTTTTATTATAGGTAAGAAACCAGATTACAACATATAGATTTCTATTACTGTCAGTCCATCTCTTAGTCACTTGGGCTTGAAATCTAGAAGTATTTTTTTTAATTTTTTTCTTTCTTTCACCTCATATTAACCAAACACTTGATATATTATGTTGTTTGCACTTCTATAACGTCTTTCACATCTCCTCTCTACTCATCTCATTATCATCCTAGTTAGGAAAATCATTAATACTCACATCAAATATTGAAAAATCTTCCAAAGTCATCTCACTCCATTCCCATACCCTTCCCATCCAATTTTTATGCAGCTTTCAAAATAACCTTAGTGGTTAACCTAACCTAAATGCACATTTCGTTGCCCTGATTAAAAACAAACAAACAAACAAAAAACTTCAGTGGCTCCCTATTCTATGTACAAAAAAAATGTAAATGTCTTAACCTGGCATTTGTAACAACAATGCTACTTGGCACTACTGTGGCTCTGTAAGGCCAGTAACACCAGCACACAGGGCTGCTAGCACAGATTCTTTTATCTGCTTTTCTAAGGAAAGCAACATTAAGGGGTTAACAATCTTATTTTAATTAAACATACATATATCATTAACTTAGTTCAGGAGAAAAAGTCAGCACCCTGAACTTCAGGAAAACACATACAGAAACTACAAGCAGGAATTATATAAATATAGCAAAATAACACGAATCAGCAGGCAAGCTTCTGCCTGATCATAGCAATACATACATAGTTACCAAAGAGAGAAGCATCAACATCTGGGTTTTCAAAACTGGGGGCACTCCTTAACATCTACTCAGAGTCTTGTCTGGCCAAATCACAGGAACAGTTTTCCAGTAAGTGAACCCCCACTCCAAAGCAAAATATTAACCTCAGAGTATATACACACTTCTTCAGGGTCAGCCCAAAAAGGGTGTCACAACCATGTGACTCAAATTCTTATGACATAGGCATTCTTGTGACTTAAGCAGGTAGTAAGAGACTCAATTCAATCAAAGACTCCTGATTCAGACAAAGGCAAGTCTCAATCAAAGGCACTTGATTACCTTAGTGCTGAGAACTAGAACTCCAAAAGAAAAACGGGCAAAACAAAAAGTCCCACTTTGCTTGCCATTACAGCTTTCAAAGCCCTCTGTAATCTGTCTTGAATGTAACTTTCTAGTCTTTCTTCATGTTTCTACTTCTAATTTTTTAATTTAAATAATTCTATTTTCAGGTCTGTTATTAACCTATCTGCATTGATATGGAGCTTTACTTAGACTTAGAAAAATGTTTCACTTACTTCAACATCAAGTCCAGGTCTTCTAAAAACATTATACATACATACATACATACATACACACACACATATTATATATATATATATATATATATATATATATATATATATATATATATATATATATATATATATATATATACACACGTGTTCATGTATGTTTGTACACATCTACACACTTTAGTGCCATAAGATACGCATCCTATTTTTATCCTCACTATGATTTTCACTCCACTTTCAGCAATGAAAGTTCTGTTATCTTCAGGTTTCCCACAGAACATTTTATTTGAATTTTCTTTTGTCCTTATACTAGTGTACAAGGTATTATAGCAGCTTTATGTGTTATCCCTCCAATCCAGACTATATATTCTTTCCTAGTAGGAGCTCAATTGTTTTTAATGATTGTATCCCCCACACTTGATAAAATCTCTAGCAAACATATTGAATTCAATTAATACATGCTTTTTAATGGATAGAGGTATTGGTGAATGGATGAAGATTCTGTATTCTTTTATAACCAAAGGAAATATTTTTCACTGACTCATGAAAAATGAGATGAAATACCATCTCCTTATCTGCTAGAGGGAGAAGTAAGTCTCAAAATTCTCATCTCTGGAAGCACAACCTGGGGCCAGTACTCTGGATGTTACATCTTTGTCTTTGGCCTTTGGATTCTAAGCCTTAGTGAGTTTCTACCAAGCTATGGGCCAACTAACCTAGATTCTCCAAGTCCCCTGGGTCCTCTTTCCAGAGCAAAATTTCTCTGAAATCCCAGAAGAAATTGTTACTGAAGCTCATTAGCTTGAGTTTCCTGCAACTAATGAAAATTCCAAGGGTATATAATGATGATGAGCCTTCTAAAGTGTTGTATCAGTTTTTAAAATTTTTTTACAGTTTTTTTATTTTATTTTACCAGAGCACAAATGCAAAATAGAGAAAAGAAACAAAAACATATAGTAAACTTGGATATTGTAACATATATAAAGAAAGAAAATAAAAGCATATCATGAGCATAGCAGAACATAGGAGAGGATTCAAAATATGTAACAATAAATTTTCGTTTCAAGAAAACCTGTATGATAAATAATGCAGCATGTGTTGAGAGTTGTCCATCTTTTCTTTGTTTCCTTGTGTTTTGTTTTGTTCTCTGATGTGCACTTTTTAACTTTGTTCTTTTTTCCCCTCCCCCCACACACCTAGAAGGCTACAATATAATTTAGATATGTTTCATGATATATACATACACATACAGATATACATGCATACATAGACATATACTTTCCCAAACACACTTCACTCCCGATCCTTGTTTTTATGTTTGTACATATCTTTTGTTTCCTATCTCTCCTGTCTCCTCTACTTTACTTCTACCTGCTACATCAGCCTCCTATTACTTGCCTATCCCCTCCTCCACCAACCATCCTGCCTTCATATTACTTGCCTTCCCCCCCTTAAAGGATCCCCCCTATCCTCCCATTCACATTAATCGAAACACCCTTTACCTATTCCCTCATTCTCCCTTCTGAAAATCCCTCCCTTTTCCTAGTCCCTCCCTTGTACTCTCCCCCTTCAGTATAACCCTATCATTTTTTATTTCTTCTAGATTTAGAATACTTCTATACTCTTCTAAATATATATATGTATTTTCCCTCTTGAACCCATTCCCAATGAAAGCAGGTTACCAGAACCACCAGCCCTTCTCCCCCATCTAAATCTTCTGTATCCTTTCTTCTTCTTGCACCTCTTTTGTATAAAACAGTTACTCTTTTTAGCTGTTTCTAAGTGGTGTTACTTTTAAAATTCTTATCATAATCAGATTTATCCCCCTCTTTCTTATGAACTCAACAATTATTAATAAGAATATTATACATACATTTTACGTTATAGAAAAGGTAACCAGTCTGTTCTTATACATCCCTTATATTCAGTCTTTGGTGTGTACCTTATGTTTCTCTTGGTTCTTGTATGTTGAAACTTCTATTAAGTTGAGGATTTTTTTTTAACAAAGTCTTTGAAGTCTAAAGGTTTGTCAAATGTCCACTTTTTTTTCATTCAAGATAATACTGAAATTTGAAGGGTATGATATTTGTGGCCAGTGCCCCAGGTCTTTTGCTCTTCCATATATTGTGTTCCAAGACCTGTAGTCCTTTAATGTTTCTGCTGCTAGGTCTTGCATAATTACTAATTGTGGCACCATCATGTTTAAATTGTTTTAATTTTGATGCTTTTAATATTATATCCTTCAGCTGGGGAATTCAGAATTTGACTATGATATTCGTTTAGGTTTCCTCATAGGATCTCTTTTAAGTGGTGTGTGATGGGTTTTTTTCTATTTCTACTTCCCTGCCTTGTTCTAATACTTCAGGACAATGTTCTTTATTTATTTCTTGTATTATTATATCAAGATTCTTTTTTTGATCATAACTTTCAGTTACTCTGATCATTTTTATACTTTCTCTTCTTGATCTATTCTCCAAATCTATTGTTTTTCTTATAAGATGTTTCACCTTCTCTTCTATTTTTTTCATTATTCTTGTGTTGTTTAACTATTTCTTGATCTCATATAATTTCACTGGCTTCACTTTGCCCAATTCTAATTTTCAAGGTGTCATTTTCATCCTTGAGATTCTGGATCTCCTTTTCTAATTGGTTGACCTTCCTTTCATAACTTTCTTGTTTTTCTTGGATTATTTTTTTTTTTTTAGTTTTTCTTCCATCTCTGTCATTTGATATTTAAAATCTTTTTAAGATCTTCTATAAATTCTGTTTGGGCAAGTGACCATTTGATGTTGCTCTTTGGGGGTTTCTTTACTTTAATATCCTCCTCTGAAGATGATCCCTGGTCATCTCTATTCCTGTAATAGAGTTATTATAGTTCCTTTTTCCCATTGGAGCCAAGTTCCCCAAGTATGCTCCTGAAGCTATGAATCTCTGTGGGTTGCAAACTAGTAATCAAAACAAATTCACATACACTCTGGGCTTCTGAATCAAAGGTATTATATCCTCACCCCAAAAAACAAAATTTTAAAAATTCTGTAATATACACATTATATAGGTGAATATTTATTATTATTATTATTTTACTTTTTAGACTTGGTGACAGAGACTTGTTAGATTCATCTTCTTGTCCACCTAGGTAAAACTTAATTGTTTTGTTTAGATTTAAATTACCTACCATCTTTCTCTCTCTCCTAGCAATCCTCAAACTTCAATTTCCTTTAGGTTACTCCACTGAAATTCAAGGCTGGATTGTTAATTATAGTATACATTTGAATACACCTTATAACTTTTAAAAACATGCTTTGCGCATTCAACCTTTGACATAGAGAGGGCATGCATTTTTATCACCATTTTATGGATAACTGAGGTACAGAAATAGGTTATCTCTTCGGATTGTAGCATATATAGAGGTGTGTGGATTACAAAGAATAAACAATAATTTTAATTTACCTTCATTTTTTGACCACAATGATCATGTATGCTCTCACATGATCTGACCTTGATCAGATAAAACCAGATCAGCCTTGTTTCTCCATTTTTACTCTCTTATCGTCTAGCTGAAAGCTCATTATTTTATCACAAATGCTTATTTCATTCCTATTCTAATTTTAATCATAGGGTTTTAAAAATGGATATTATCTGAAGGAAAATATAAATATTTTTGATATCAAATAATATACTTACATGGCTACTCAAGATATTTTAACAGCTCTTGAATTGGAGAAGTCAAAGGTTTGAAGGATCGTTCAAGACCGCAATGATATAAAATGTCTCAATAGAGTGAAAAAGAAAACAAAGTTAAAACAAACACATAGATGCACAAATATCAAGAACTGACAGACTGTTGTCTCAGAAGAGCATCATTAATATTTATAAAACACTTTCCAAGCAATTGGAGGAGTTGTTACTAGTTCCACCTCAGTGTACACTATGCCTTAAGTTTAGAGGCTCATGAAGGTCACTAAAAAGATAACACAAAACAAATATATAAAAATAAAAACAACAGTGAATAATTGTTGCTATGAAGAAAGGGGGTGGGGCTTGTCATGGACAAAACAATACAAAGATTAGGATATTAGAAATCCTAGATTATGGAAGAGGGGAAACTTCACAGATGAAACCAACTAGCTATAACAATTAAGAAGGTTAGGTCAGTCTCTGTGATCTAGGCATATTCATAAGACTATAAATGTAACAACAATGTTGCTAGCAGCGGTTGTGGGGGTGAAAGACAACAACAAGATCACACAGAAGGGCTGCTAGCACAGATTCTCTGATCTGCTTTTCTAAGCAAAGCAACTTTAAGGGGCTAACAATCCTACTTTAATTAAACATATGTGTACCATTCACTTAGTTCAGGGGGAAAAGCCAGCACCCTGAACATCAAAGCAAATACAAACAGAAATTATAAGAATACATAATATAAACAGAGCAAACACACACAGAAATCGACAGGCCTCTTATCTGTCTAACCAGGGAATTACATAATTACCAGAGAGAGAGGCACCAATATCTGGGTTTTCAAAGCCAAGGGACTCCAAAAGCTACACAAAGTCTTGTCTGGCCAAAGCACCAACACTATCCCAATGAGTGCACCCCCAAAGGCAAAATGCCAACCTCAGAGCTGTTACACGTAGTTCAGGACCCTGAGGGCTCAGTCTACTTACCAAAAAGTTGTGGGGCTTGGGGCCTCATACCTAGTTAGTGAAAGAGTGTGGACCTGCCTCTACTCAGGCCTCCCTGTTTTGGCCCCACCTGATGTCTATTGAGGGGTGGGAAGAGTCTTTAATCCCTGATCAGCATCACAAAGTTGTGGGCCTCCCTTTGTTGGCCCCACCTGAGGCCTATTCAATGGGTGGTAAAGATCTTTCACTTAGATCACTTACAAATTGGCTTTATACTGTTCAGGAAATTTATGCTTCTAATGAGTCTAAAAGTCTTGCCTTTATTGATCAAATTTTGAATTCGTTCATAGATAGACTGAGAAGCAGTTTTTTTTTTCAAAATTATAGAAAGTCCCAAATGGAGATGAAGTACTATAATAGAACTTTTCACAATTCTTCACAAGAAATGCTAAGAAATACATCCAAAAGATGGAAAAAATATCTTTCAATGTCATGAGAACTCTCCTGATCTAAACTCCACTGATAAATAATGGATATAATCCATGGTACACTTAAAATGGATTATTTTCAAAATGACACATAATATTTTAAACAATGAATGTCATCAAGTCAATGAACAATCACTTATTAGCTGTTTATTATGTGCCAGATATCTTACTAAGTACCGGAAATTTAAAAAAAAGTTAAAAGAGTCCCCAAGAAGTCAGCATTCTAATGTGGAAGACAACACATTAAAGCAAGGGGAAAGGACAGAGTAGGTGGATAAAGGTACAATCAGGGACATGGTAGAGAATGTTGGGAGAGCAGTCTGGAAAGAAATGAGACATAATTGTCATAGGCATTCTTTTTAATTAGAGGTTCTTGGGAGAGAGAGAGAGAGAGTTCCAATTTGTGAATACCCAATTTGAATAGACTTCTGAGGCAAGTTAAAGGAAAAAAATTCTAGTCTTGAGATAAATGAGGAATGAATATGTGTCATCTTGTGAGCTCAGTCACAAGTTGTTTAAAAGCTAATGCGGCAAAGGTAGCACATATTACATGGCAGAATTTTTTTTAAATTGAAAACAAACGAAAAAACTTGTCTATTTTTATGTCATATAATTAATTTTATTTCATCCCAATTAATTTGTACCACTATAGAGTGGAAGGGTTTATAAAGACTAGTGTCTTAGATAGATAGATAGATAGATAGATAGACAGACAGACAGTTGGAATGTATTTCTATATGATTGAATTCCTTTGTAATTCTATGCAATTTATGTTATGTATTAAGAGCGTTATTGTGGGAAATGGTTCATATGTTTCATATGGTTACCAAAGGGACCCATTACAACATTTTTTTTCCAATAATCCTTGATGTAATGGAAACTATTATTTCAAGACAGAGATAACTGAATTTGAGAATGTAGGTGACCTGCCCATGTCTCCATAGCTACTTGAAATAGAAAAATAAAAGATATGCTAGCTTGACAACTGAAAGTCCAACCCTCTTTACATTAAACTTGGCATCAGCTAGAAGAAAGTCACAATAATCACTCTTTTATTTGGTACTTTCCCATACAAGTATGCTATCATGGAACTGAAGACATGCAGTAATCCAGTGCACAAAGATGTAGATGTCATTATTTGTAGAAATCTTATTTTACATATGGGAAAATAAGACATAGAGAAGAAATATGTTTGTGAAAGTCACCTTAATAATAAGTAACAGAAACAAAATTATAACTAAGGTACTATGAATGATTATTACTAAGGCACTAACTGTAGATGAATCTTTATTTGTTTAGCAGTAGAAATACTTAGGTTCTTAGTGGCCATATTTAAAATAAAAAGAGTGCAAATATAGGAGTATTAGCCCTTACTTGTTCCTATAATTGGGGTCTGTCCAATTCCCCTCCCCCCTCGGGGCATCATCATCTTCCATATATGGTATAGTGTGACTGACTGCAGTGATATTCCAACCACTAGAAAGATATATGTATGTATGTATGTATATGTATATATGTATTTTAAATTCTTATGGCATCACATTTTCCATTTTTAAGAAGATATTTGACAGATTATGTGACTCATTTATCCATCAAACCTTTTATTTGATAATAAATCCTTTCTCTTCTCTGCTTCTGTATCTGTCTCTCTGTCTTTTCCTCTCTTTTTCTATCTCTCTCCCTCCCCACCCCCATTGGTATGTATAGTTGAGATTATAATTCTGAATTACCTTCAACACTCTACCCCCATGGTATTAAAAAAAAAAAGCAATTTAGCTCTGAGGCTATGGGATGCCAAAAAAAAATCTGTGGCAAATTTTATATAATCATTGCATTCAAGGAACTTACATTCCAATAGGAAAATACAACATATCGAGGGGAGTGATAACCAGAGAAGCAAATTTTGGTCTATGCATTCACAGAGATTTTGAAAAATGACATAAATGATTAATGTCCATGTCCTTTATATTGACAATGAAAGCATTATTTTATTTTTTTTTATTTTTTAACAAGAAGAAAAAGTGATAAGTATGTGTGTGTGTTTGTACAGAAGGAGGTGGTGTTGATAGTAAAACTAAAGATCAGAAAACAAGATGTAAGGTGCTTACATTCTGGTATGCTTGTGAATGTCTGGAGCAGGTGATAAATATTCCCTGAAGCCAGTTACATGTAGTGGGCTAGAGGATGTTTTACTCACTTCCTCATCTGTGGTCGTGATTCTTAGATTCAGAGACTTCTATTTCATTGATCTTTTTAGATATATACCTAGCAATAGAATACCTGGACTAAAGGTAAAATCCTGTTTTTTCAGCTTTGTTGGAATAATTCCAAAATGCTTCCCTCAACATAAGTACAAATTCATAGTTCCATCAACAGTGTATTACTATGTCTATTTTTCCACAGCCCCTCCACTATTTACCTTTTTGGTAATCTTTAACACATAATTGTCTGCTCATATCATTTTTCATTTATCAATGGGGAGAATTGCTTTTATTTTTGTAAATCGGAAACATATAGCTATGCATCTATATATCTATATCCTTATCTGTCAATCCATAATCAGTAACATTGGTTGAAATATTTCCCTAATCAATTATTTCCCTTTAAACCTTAGCTTTTTTAAACATTTTATATAAATATACTTTAATTTTTATCTAGTTGAAATTATCCATTTATCTCCCTTAATCCTCTTTACCTATTGCTTGGTCGTGAACATTTTCTTCTATATTAATCTAATAAGCTGTTTTTCCATGTTTCTGTAGTTTGTTATGTGACCTTTTTTCATCCAGGTCATTTATCCAATTAGAGCTTATCACTTGTGAAATGTTGTCTATGGCTTTCTCATTAGAAATTTCTAATTAGTGGGAAATGTTCCCATGAAGAAAAAATTTAATGCCCATTAACTTGATGATTGTTTCTTTTACATCTTTGTTCCTCAGGCTGTAGATTAGAGGATTGAGCATGGGGATTACCACTGTATAAAACACTGAGGCCACTTTGAATGTAAGCTGAGTGTTTTTGAAGTTGGGAACACAATAGAGGAAGATGATGGTCCCATGAAAGATGGTAATAGCCATGAGGTGAGAGGCACATGTGGAGAATGCTTTACGTTGCCCACTGGATGAATTCATCTTCAGAACAGTTACAAAAATGAATACATAAGAGGCCAGGATAATCAAAAGTGTGCTCACTCCATTAAAAGTGGAAGAGATGAAAAGCAGCAACTGGTTGAAATGAGTATCAGAAGAGGAGAGGTTAAGCAGCAATGAGAATTCACAGAAAAAGTGATTAATTGTGTTAGATCCATAAAATGATAACTGGACAGCAGAACACGTGAGTAGGAGGGAACAGACTGTACCCCATGTATAGGATCCAGCTACTAACAGGGCACAAAGCTTCTGCGACATGGCAACTGTATATAGCAAAGGATTGCAAATGGCCATAAAGCGATCATAAGCCATTACCGATAGCAAAAAAGACTCAGTCACCACAAAGGTACCAAAGAAAAAAAATTGTGCCAAACACCCAGAGAAGGAGATGCTTCTGTCCTCTATGAGTAAATCCACCAACATCTTGGGAGTAATGATGGAGGAATAACAAAAATCTACAAAGGACAAGTGGCTGAGGAAAAAGTACATGGGGGTGTGAAGTTTGGGGTTGATTTGGATGATGCCAATCATTCCTAGATTTCCCACCACAGTTATAGAATACATAATTAGGAATACCAGGAAGAGTGGCACTTGAAGGTCTGGGTAATCTGAGAAACCCAAGAGGACAAATGTTGCAACAGAACTCTGGTTTCCCTCACTGGTTACCATGATTCCTGCTGGGGAAAAGAAACAGAAAGTCAGTCCTGAAAAAAATTAAACAAAAAAGAATTAAATGCCTATTCTTTGCCTAGTACTGAGATACTCATTGATGGTATAAAGTAAAAACAAAACAAAATTAAACAAAAAAAAAATTCCTCTGCTTTCATGGAACTGGCAGTCTAATGATTATTTACATAGGTTGAAGATCTCAGGAAGATCCATTGAAATTGATCATGGCTTGTATCCTAATACAAACTAGAACAGGGCTCTCCAACCTTAGGTTTTTATTGTAACAATAAACATTATGTTTTGATTTCCCATTTTAGTGAGAGCTCTGTTGTAGCTAGGCTTTGTCTACTAAAGCATTTACGTAAATTTCTATGCTTGTAGGCAGGCTGCATAAATTGCACTGCAGGCCACATGCAGCCTGTGGGCTGCATTTCGGATGGCCCTGAAATATAGAATTCTCATGGTAGGATCAGAGAATTTAATTGGAAGTTGCAATCAAAGGCTATTGCATCCAATCTTAACCTGAACAAGACTATCCCCTTGACATATCTGACAAGTGGTCAGCCAGCTTTTGCTTGATAATGTCCAGTGAGGGAGAAGCTACTTCCTCCCAAGACAGCCCATTCCACTTTTGGGTGGCTCTAAATGTTAGCACACCACCCTGTCCTTCTCCTTATATTATATCTTTTCAATTTTTAACCATTCTTTCTTGCTTTTACTGTGGTTCTATACAGAAAAACATCAATGATGACAACTACCAGCATTTTTATTGGATGGTAGATATATTTTGAGTAAACCTCAAAGGAAAAGAAATTACAAAGTGAAGGAATGGTTAAGGGAAACATTTAAAATGAAAAAAAAAAATGCTACCTATGAAAAAGATGTTTCAGAGAGCACGGTGGAAGGAATGGGTTCCTTTAAGGTTGGATGTTGGGGCAACTGGGAGGAGGAGGATGGAAATAAGGGAGGTAATAGCAAAGGCTGGAGAATCCCTGTGATGGGGAATAAATAACCAAGAGGGAGTCTGTTAATCCTCTAAAAGTGAGTTCAGGTGGGTTACCAACAGCCTAGAAGACTGGTTTCAGGATGAAATAATTCCAGAATGTTAGAAAGCTCAGGGCTGAGAATGGTATTTCTCATTTTTTCCGAAGGTAAGTGAGTGCTATGAAGTCAAATGATGTTTCTCCAGTTAGCCTGAAGGCATTTTTCCTCTTCACATGAAATTAGGAAACTGATGAGAGATGGTGTAGCACTTTTACTAAATTTTTCTCCTACCTCATTTAAGGGTAAGGTGTTACATTTAATATTGTGCATCATTACTACACACTTTATTCTCACCTCCGCCTTTTAGAATTGTTTTCTTCAAAACAAAGATCCAAGGACATCTCCTATGTGATGTCCTTTCTAATAGATTCAAATGGTCATTCTTTTTGCCTAAAGTTTCTTCACTTTATTTGCTATGAATTCTTTAAAAATATGTAATTTTTTTCTGCCCCAACAAGATGTAAGTTCTCTGAAGAAAGGCACATTTTTTCTTCCTTTTGTTGTTATTACACATCCATCTTTGTGGCCCTCCTCCCTTGCTTAGCACAACACTGTTCGTTTAGTAGGCAATTTTAAAGGCATGTGGATTTATTTTTATTAGATTCCTAACAATACTTCAGTGCATCCAAAGCTTTTTTAATATTTACTCTCATTGGGTAGGGTATACATGCTTCCAAATTTACTTTCATGCATTTTTATATGCAGACCATTTATATTATTTTCTCCCAAATTAATTAGAGAAGACTTCAATTAAATGGAGTAAGGCAAAGATCCCTAAGGCACTCCACTAGATAACTCTTCCCAAGTTGGTGTGGGATCATCATTCTTTGGATCTTTCCATTAAACCTTTTCTGAAATCAATAATGATAGTGATTAGTAGTAGCTATAATAATAACAATATTAAATATAACAATATTAAAAAGTAACATTTTTATAACCTTTGAAGTTTTGGTAAACACAGGATCAGTATCTCATTTTATCATCCCCTCTAAACTGTGTGATAGGTGTCATTATTATGCAAACTTTACAGATGGAGAAAGTGACAGATAAATAAAAGTCAAGTGACTTGTCTAGGGTCATACAACTAGTGACTACAAAAACCTGGATTTGAACTCATTTCTTCCTGACTTCTGATCAAGCATATTATCTACTGTGACACCTTTACTGAGCATACAATTGTACTACATTTTTGTCCATGTGCCCCCATTCTTTCCATGAAAATGAGAATCTCCCCTCTGTTCAGGGTTGTTTTATTTTATATTCTGTTCCACCTCACCAAGGTTATCAAATATAGTATTTCACCTTTATATTTAATATTAAGTCATTGTTAAATGTTATGTTTCAGGCCTTTGTTATATCATCTAGAAATGATCATGTGTGGATTACAATTAGGATGTTAAATGATTTTTGTTAAATAGTTCAATTAAATTACTGAGCTCTTCCTAGGTGTACCTGAGAATAGTGCCATTATAACACACTCAGAACTGCGGCTCAAAGATATAATTCCATTGAAAGTCATAACTGAAAAATTATAAAACTGCAAAAACAGGTTACTGCCTACCAATCCTTCTCATTATATAAAAAAGAAAGTGATGTTCATTGAGGGGAAATGGCTTACCCAAAGTCATGAACGAATCAATTGTAAAACACAAGACTCACCTCCTAAAATTCAGCCTCTCACACCAGCTTTGCTGTAATTACGTTTTGCTTCTTCCATTACCAGCCCCACCACCAGAGATGGAAAGCAGCATGAAAGTACCAGCTCTGTCCCATATACAACCATTAGAGAGTTTCCAGATATTAATAATCAATTTTATCAACCAGGGTAGTCAATTACAATAAATTGATTGTCAGTTGTTTCCTTTGGTAACCACAGATCAAGATGCAGGGTGCTGAATTATCCTAAATGCTCCATCTTCTTCCTGACAGAACATTATTAGACCCCTCTATCTTGTGGACATTTAACATTAAGACAGATTAAAAATCTTTGGCTCCTGCTGACAATGTGGTATGATCATGAAACTTAGCAGCATCTAGCAATCTGGGGACCCTGACCAGGTCCTCTCTGATTTAGTTGCTCCTTCATTAGGTCAGCTGCCCTAAACACAAATGAAGGGGAACAATTTGAGGAGTGACCCAGTCTTGATTATATTTATACCCTAAACAGAAATTAGGTTTCCTAATCAGGTAGGGTCCTGCCAATCTAGTTAACAAGCAGGTGCTTTGGGGGCTAGGAGTAATCATATCACACTCAGTCATGCCATTTGGAAACTGACATTTCAAGAGTTGAGTGTTAACAAAAACATGAGGAAAATATGGATCATAAATTACTAATTAGTTATTAATATGATAGTATAATATAAATTTCTCTCATTGTCTAGGGTGAAAGCAGGAGTGTACAGGGGTCAGAGCATTTAACCTCAGAAATTGTTAAATGTTAAACATCTTGCTTTATTTTTTTTAATTGACTAGACTTAAGTGGTGGAGATAATGTTAATAATATAGATTATACTTAAAAGGGTGTTGGCTATATACATATATATATATATATACATATATATATAATTATCTAATAATCTTTCCAATATAGATAGATATATAATCTTTGTCTATATCTATCTGTCTATAGAAGAGGTTGTTAGACAAGTTTCGTTACACTGCTGGACAGAAGCATCAGAATCAGACTAAGACAGAATTGACAAGGTGACAAGGCCCCTCCTCACAATGAGTATAGTGAAGATGTTCCAAACTGTTCTACTATAGAATCAATTCTTTTACTCTTTACATGACTTGTATGAGTGTTCTCTGGACTTGGTTTCATACAGTTCAGAGGTGGGAGGGACCTTACTGATTAGTCAATGGATTGGGGCAATGGGTAGAAGTTTCAAGAAGGAAGATTTCTGTTAGACTTAAGATTGGGGTGTGTATCAACAATGCTGCTAGCAGCTATTGTGGGGCTGAAAGACCAACACAAGACAAACAACAAGAGCACAGGTGGCACAAGTTCTTTGATCTGCTTTGCTAAGGAAAGCAATTTTTAGGGGTTAACAATCTCTGTTTAATTAAACATACATATATCATTCACTTAGTTCAGGGGAAAAAGCTAGCACCCTGAACTTCAAAGCAAATACAAACAGAAATTACAAACAGAAAATATCAACAGATCAAATAACACAATTCAACAGACAGGCTTTGTCTCATCTTATCATATCTTATCAAGATATCACATACATAGTTACCAAAAATAGAAGCACCAACATCTGGGTTTTGTTCAAAGCCAGGGGTGCTCTTAACAACCGCCACCCAGAGTTTCCACACCAATACTCTTCCAGTGAATGAGAGCCCCAAAGTCAAAACGCCATCCTCAGATCTTATATACATGTCTCAGGATCAAAGGGCATCACAACCATAGGACTCAAACCCATGTAAACTAGGCTTTCCCTTGACATTAAGCAGGTCATCAAAGACTCCTGATTTAATCAAAGAAACAAGGGACAAACTCATCAAATGCACTTGATTACAACAATGGTCCAAAAGAGAAAACAGTAAAGAAGTCCCACCTTAATTACCATAACAGGGTGGGAGACTCCTATTAAGGCTATGTAAATGTACCTCTGGTACCTTGAAAGTTAGTAGCCTTATTAGACAAAAGAGTACTAAGCTGAAAGAGTTCTTAAAGAATGTATGCTTCAACTCAATTGATTTAAGATAAGGAAATAAGCCCTGGAATAACACAAAGTAGGGGAACTGAAATTGAAGCTGAGCTCCTTTAACTCCAAATACATTGTTTTTCTTACTAAAAATGAGCTCACTGTCTGGTCCTGTGCTAAGGACAGGAAACAGAAAGCACACCAACTTCCACAGTCAGTATGCAGGGTTCTTTTGAGGAAAAATGTCTACCAGAAACGCATCACACCTAGAGCCAGCTGACTCTGATAGAGTTTAGGATTGAGACTCAAAAAGAACCTTTGAGATACTTCAGTTTAACCCTCACATTTTACAATGATGGAACTTGAGGCCAGGCAGTGGAAGATCCAAGGCAAATAGCAAATGACAGATCTAGGACTCAAATCACTACTTTCTTGTCTTATAGGAAAATGCCTCAAAGATGAAAACAAAAGCCAGTTGTCAAATTTTTGTTTTCATGATGTAAAAATGAATATGTAACCAAGGAAATATCATCTAATTCTCTTTCTAGGATAACATAATGCTCTTAGCACCATAGGAAATTTTTGTTTCCTCTTGGTTTTCCTACCACTATTATCAGTGATTCACACAGAGGAGATGCTTAATGAATAATGGTTATGTATTAAATGACTGAATGAAAAATGAATGACTTTCTTTATTAATACAGACAAGTATGGACAGGGGGAGATTCCTGGGGGTACAGACTGGAGAACATGGCTATTTCCTGAACTCTCACTGACTTCCTTAGTTAAATGTTAATCTCTAGCCAGGTATCCTGACCAAAATAAAATTTATTTACAATGAAGAATCATACATCATAACCTATAAGGGACCACAGATAATCTCTACTTGAATCACCTCATTTTACCTATGAGAAAAGTGACAGCCAATGATGTTAGAAGCATTGCTCATTGTCACACAGGTAGTATTAGATGTTGTGTTGCAACCAAAGTCCTCCAACTTGGGAGCTACTGTTCTTTCCAAAGTATTAATCTGGGAGAATATTATTAAGATAGTATCATCAATATTATACATTGGATGCCTGTTCTAGGCACATGGAGGAGGAATAGAGCCAAGTTTTGGAGAAAATTTCTACTTAGAAAAGCTTTGGTATCGGATAATTTTGTTCAGACACTGGATTTCAAACTACTTCCAGTCTACTTATTTCTTTTATTGGCAGAATCTTTGCTTAGTCATTTTTAGCTGTGTGACCTAGTGAAGAATACTCACTGGTTTTGGGTTGGGATGAACAAGGTTCAAGTCTTGAATCTTCGATTTAAATTCTATTCAATTAGGGAGCATCATTTAACTAACAAGAAAGACTGAATCCTAGCCTGTCACTTGCTAACTATGTAACTGTATAACTTTCGATGAGGTATTAACTTCTTTGAAGCTAAGTTTTCTTAACTGTAAAATGAGGTGGTTGGATAAGCAATTTGCTTATTTCCTGACTTTTTTAAAACATGTATGATCAAAAACATGAAGTACTCCCTATGGTCCAGGGATAATGATGCTCTCTGGCCTTCAGCATACTTACCTATGAAATGAGGGGAGGGTAGTTGTCTTCTGGGACCCATTGTGGTGATCAAACCCAGGAGTGGGTTTTTTTGTTTTTTTGTTTGTTTGGTTTTGTTGTTGTTTTTTTTCAATGTCACACCAGGGTTACAGGCTTCCCCTCTTCTTAAATGTTCAGCTGGGGACCCAGCCAATCTAATAACAGAAGCATAACCAAGGAGTCAGAAATTACACAAAACACCTTTGAATCAGAAGGATCAAATCCCTTTAAAGAGAATGTTAAATTGTTCAATTCAACTAAGATTTTTTGATCTGTACTATGTGTTTTTCATTAAACTATGCACTGGAAACCCAAAAACAAAACCAAACTGTTTCAACATTAAAAACTTGGCATTCAACTCAGAAAGTGAGGCATAGTCTGTGAATTGAAATGATTTTTATGACTCATCTAATGATTATTCCATGTTGCAGATGAAGAAATTGTGGTGGAGCTGAAGGGGGAGGACTCTCTCTGAGGAGAGACTGCTTGCTATAAGGCCCTCTGAAACTTGGGTAAGTCTTCACTTTATTCCATATTGTTGCTTACTGTCACATAGATGTTTCTACTTGTAACTTCCAAAGGAAGTTAACTCTAGATAGAGGGTAGCGTTTTTGTACAAACACCCAAAGTCCCCTTCTGCTCTGATATCTTTCTATCCAGCACATTGCCCCCTACCTATACATCAGCCTTCCATTTTAATTGTAGCTATGGACTTTAATAGGATTCCTTCAGGCCAGTGGATTGTCTCCAGATGTCCTGTCATGAAAATAAACCTGTTCTCTTTGGGAGGGGCAGCAAAATTATAGAAATTCAACAAGCAATTTATGTAGCTGTCCTCCTGACCAATCTATTCTACCCATTAGTCTATCTCATCCCTCCATTCAAATGCTTATCAGGAAAGGAATACATTTCTCCTGTCATTCTGGGGTCAGTCATATAGGCATATTTTTCATTTATTACTTCCCTGGTCCCAAAAATGTAGAGAATAGTGGGATTTAAAGGAGAAAGAAAACCTAATGGCCCTCTGTTTCTATGACTTCCATTTACAGATGAGGAAACTAAGGCACCAAAAGGCAAATGGACTTACCCAAGGGCATAAAGCCAGTATCTTTGTCCATTATGTACTGTTTCTGTTGATCCTGATTCTAGACAAACCTTGCCAGGGCTGGGATATGTTGAGAATATTTTTCTGCCTTTGTGTAAATAGGTCTGTGCTACAGAGTATCTAGAGTTTTTATGCAAAAGAATATCCTAAAGAATTGTCAAAAGGAAAGAGGGAGATATTTCTCCTTTTAATTTCACTTTTCCTTTAAAAAAAAAGAAAAACTAGAGCATTTTGCATGAAAACTCAAACAATTCCATTGTAAGTAAACCTACCTTCTGAAGGGAGACAAGCCACTCTCCTGCCTCTGAAAACTGCATGTGGGCATGATACTAGGGATCTTTTATCTGTGATGTCCTCTGTGAACTAGTCCCTAGAGATTCCACTCTCTACTTTATTATTCTCTGTGGACCACAGATAAGCAGCTAAATGGAGTGAACTGACTCTGATGTTAACTTGACAGAGAAAAAATCAAGAAAGCCCGTGAAGTAGAAGGGGGATGGATGACGAGGAGGGTTTATTTTCTAATTCACATCTTTATATTAATAATCTCCACTGTTTCAAATTATTTATACTGCCTACAGTTCCAGCACATCCACTATCTCATTTGACTTTTACAATGGACTTACCTGGAAAACAGGTCAGGAACTATTATTCTCCGTGTTCCAGATGAGGAAACTGATGCTTGTGATTTACATAACTTACCTGAGGTAACAGAGTTAATAATTCTGGTCAGAATCCAAACCCAAGTCTCTTGGTTCCTAGACCAGTACTCTTTTTGCTATATGTCCTGACTTCTAGGGTCATTGGATAATTACTTAGAGTAAATGTGTAGTGCTAGAATGGCTCTTAGAACTAATCTATAGCAGTGGTCTCCAATCTTTTTGATCACAAACTCCAGTCAGCATCACAATCATCATCACCACCACCACCACCATCATCACCATTATTTTAGCATGTTATGCACATATATCACTTTATTTATCAATACATTACGTATCCTACTTTACAAAAAGAGGCAGCAGCATAATGTAAAGAAAATTGGTTTCAGAGCTTATCAAACTATTTTCCAAATCCTACTTTTGGAAATATTGGTTGTGTGATCCTGGGTCAGTCACTCAACCTCTCAATCCTCTAGGCATCTCCTTAAGATATTAAATTGCAAACAGAATAGTCACCCCCCATGGGAGAGGGAAATTCCTTTTCTGGTAATATCCTATACAAATGAAATCATGGATCCAGTCACTATCCTTATTTTTCCATCCCTATCCTTCCTTTAGTAATACCAAATATTTTGCCTTTTATATACTTACAAATATAAGTGAAAAAATATTGAAGCAAAGATGAAATAATATTTGACCCTAGATTGAATGAGGGACAGTGGAGCTTATTGAATAGGTGAATGACACAGTTACACCA
Source organism: Trichosurus vulpecula (assembly GCF_011100635.1). NCBI lineage: Eukaryota > Metazoa > Chordata > Mammalia > Diprotodontia > Phalangeridae > Trichosurus > Trichosurus vulpecula. The sequence continues at coordinate 262,416,125 of NC_050578.1, read as the reverse complement.
GTACCTCAGTAAACTCCCTCCCTACTTCCTTCCCCATTCTTTCAAAACAAAACATATGACAACAAAACCCCTATTCTTGCTTTTTCTCTTTTCTCCTCTACATTTACACTTCCACTGCTTCTCCTTTTGCTTTTTCCTCAGCCCTATGAAGTCCTAGCTGTAGACCTCATGACTCAATTTTAATTTGAATCCAAAGTTACCAGCATTCTCCATTTTCTTCATCTTTTTGCTTTCTAAATCTTCTCATCCTATCTATAATATTTGAAACTTTTGCTGACTCTTTTCTCCCAGATTCTTTCTGTCTTTCTCTGTCTGTCTTTCTCCATAATATCCAATCTTACAAGTTACCTTGTATTTAAATAATTTAATATACTTATATTTATTAATTTTATATATATTTTATATGGATTTGTATGCCTTTGTTTCTCCTCCAATAGAATGCTAAGTTTTTGTGAGTAAGAATTATTTTATTCCTTACAGTTGTACATTGTCTTCATAGTTGTTCACTAGGTTCAGTTATGCCTGACTCTTCATGAAGCCTTGGACCATATTGTCTATGTGTTTTCCTTGATGAAGACACTGGAGTAGTTTCCATTTCCCTATCCAATGAATTAAGGTTAATGGTGATTAAATGACTTGCCCAGGTCGGATAGTTCATGTCTATGTATGTGTGTTTTCAAATTTTATTTACCAACTGAGACTCAAAAAAAAACCTGAACAAATCATTTTCACGCAGTTAAGACATTTGAGATTCTAAGGCAATTCTTAATCCAGTGGACTTTCTAGAAGTAAACTGTTTATCAACACATCTTCGCTTTCCCCTCCCTCTTTTTTCTGTGCCTTTTTTTATTTCCATCTCTTGGCACCAATTTTGTCACTTCCATATATTGTCCCTTGTATTTCCCACTAATGAACCAGAAATCACCATTTTAGTGACTTATTAAGATCTGTCCTACTCAGTAAATGAGGATCTAGTGATTTCAAATCCTCCTTCATCTCATTCCTATCTCTTACTCCTTAAAAATCCTAATCTCAACTATCATAAGGAGGAAAACAATCTAGTATGATGTAAGTCAGATGGAAATATAAATGAATGTTAAGTAATTCAGTGGGATCATTGCATATTAAGGATATTTTCAGATTTTAATTTTCTTTGCATATGTGGGGCTCTAAACATAAAATAGTTTATTTGTTTATATTAAAAAAAACCAATATTCAGGAGTGGGATGTTAGTGGGGTCTGGAGGGAGATTTATGTGTGGGTATTTGGAAAGGGGTACTATTCCTTTTGCATATATAACCTGTCATTTATTGTGGCTCTTGAAACAAGATGATAATATCTGTTGTTTTCATAAACACCAGAATCACAAAGAAGACCTTCTGTTTAAGTTACTAACCAGTGAATCCACATGTTTAATTAGAAAAAAAAATCTTAGGTTTTTACCCACTAGGTAACACACTGAACTGGCTTATGTGGTTAACAAGGAAAACCTAAATCATTGATCCAGCATCTCCATAAGGAAATGATCTTTATCTCTATGCCTCCTCATTCTTTTATTCCTAATTTGGAATATTATGAATGATGAAACAGGAAACATTTTTGAAACCTGAAAAAACTGAAATCAAAATCAAACCATAGTTTTATTTCTCTACAATAGCTAGGAAAGTGCTATTCAGATTCTTCTTTGATGTACATTGGTCAATTGGCCAAAGAGTGTACAGAAAAAGAACTGTCAGTTTTTCAGGGATAAATTATTTTTAGCATTAATGACATTGAGATGATCGCATGTTTAGACTTTAACATATTAGCCCCTCTTGTGCTATATAAGGTAGTAGAAATGATACCTAAAATAAATTATAATGAACAAATCACAAACGGTATTATTATTGTAAAAAAATATCAAAAGGATACAAATAAGTAATACCCTATTTGCTTTTCTTATTTCTTAACAATCTCAATTTAAAAAGTATCCTGACATGTATTAAATATATCACTTAAGCAATTTTGACATGAGAAACAGCGGGTATTAGTAAACATAATTACTTAAAATGATATTTAGTGCTGATTAAATTATCATAGAATATGAGATATTACCATAGTTATTGATTAGTTATAAAAATGCACTCAGCAGAGGAATGTCAAATGTTCTTTTGTAGTGAGAAGTGTCCCATGCAGATATATGAAAAAGTCAAGAGAAACCTCTGCTTACATTGATATTGTGATTATCATGGTCAAGGGAGAGATGATATAGGGAGACATATTTTAAAAAGATTTTGATCATACTGTGAAGACTGTCTGGAGCAGAATAAAAGTAGAAGAATTGTTTTATGTCATTATGAAGTCCTTTAGATATTCCTGTTTTCCAATGACACTGTGGTGATCAAACTGAGTTATATAACATCATAAAGTGACTTCAGTGAGATCCATAAGCACATAATAGGTTAAAAGCTTAATTATTAACATAGAAAAAAATAAAGGCTCTATAAATACCCACAGTCCAAATTGTATTCTATTGGATGGATAGCCCATAAAACTAGTCTTAATTATATATATCTATATTTATGTCAGTATGCAATTCATATTCCTATTCCTATCTTTCATATATACAATAGCTTTCTAAGATATTTGTATCATTCAATATAATTTCTAAAGCTACCCTACATTTAAATAGTTTTAATGTATTTTTATTTATTAATTTTACATTTATGTTACATGTATTTATATGACTTTGTTTCTCCTCCAGTGGAATGTAAGCTTTTTGTGAATAGGAATTGTTTCATTCCCTACATTTTTATGATGTTGTTGTTCTACCATGTCTGACTCTTCATGACCATATAGACTGTACAGTCCATGGGATTTTCTTGGCAAACATACTAAAATTGTTTGCCATTTCCTTATCCATTAGATTAAGGCAAACAGAGATTAAGTGACTTGCCCAGGATCACACAACTAGCAACTGTCTTAGGCTGGATTTGAAATCTGCTTTTCCTGACTCTAGGCCCAATGCTCTATCCACTGAACCACTAGCTGCTTCCTAGGCAAACAGAACTCCAAGGTCACACAGCTAATAAGTGTCTGAGGCCAAATTTGAACTCAGGCCTTCCAGATTCCAGGCCTGGTGCTCTATTCACTGAGTCTTCTATCTACCTCATCTATATGTTCATATATACATCTGTCTGTATAGAGGTCTATGTCAGGCAAGTTGTCCATCTGTCCACATAGATGGATAGATAGATAGATGGATAGATAGATACATAGATAGATAGATGAAAAAGTCTATGGGAAGTGGATTCAAAGTATATGGAAAATAATGAATTTAGGAGGAAGAGAATGAATTGGATTGCTTTGGGGTAATTGAAAAGCACTCTCTAGACTTTTCAAGTTGTCAGGAGTCAGATTGTCATTGTACAATTACAGCATTATAGCTGTATGCATATATCTATATGTCTATATATCTATAAATACACACAAACATAGTGACAGCATCTGATGGCAGCATATTCTCATACTTCTCAGCCCAAAAATTTCAGAATTCAGAATTTACTTTTTTAAAAAATCCATTTATCATTTTTAAACAAAAATTGAGTTCTGTATTCTTTCTTTTTTTCCAGTCCCTACCCCACCCATTGAGAAGGCAGATAACATGATATCAATTATACATGTGAAATCATTCAGAAAATATTTACATATTACAAAAAATAAGAAAATGTGTGTGTGAATATTTCAATCTGCACTCAGAGTTCAATATTTCTCTCCCTTGAGGTTGATAGCATTTTTCATCATGCATCCTCCAGAATTATCTGGGATCATTTTATTGATCAAAGTAGCAAAATGGTGCACAGTTGATCATCATTACAATGTTACTCTTACTGTGTATAATGTTTTCTTAGTTCTGATCATTTTGCTTTGCAACAGTTCACATAAGTCTTCTCAGGTTTTTTAAATCATTTGCTATTTATTAGCTATGTGATCTTTAGCAAATCCCTTACTTTCTCACTGCCAGTTTCTCCATCGAAGTGAAGAGAATGCTGGCCTGTGTTTCAACAATCTGGCTAGCGGCTTCTGTGGGGGTTGTAAGATCCACCAACAACCAGCACCCATAAAGCTGCCAACACGCTGCAAAAGCACAGGTTCTTTTGATCTGCTTTAGTAAGGAAAGCAACGTCAAGGAGTTGACAAGCTTACTTTAATTCAGCATACAAATATCATTCACTTAGTTCAGGGGAAAAAACCATTACCCTGAACTTCAGAGCAAAATACAAACAAAGTACAAACATCGACAGACAGACCTTGTCTAGTTCAAATCCCAATACATAGTTAACAGAGTTTAACAAAGTCTCAGCATCCAGGTTACAAGCTGGAGGGCTCCTAGCTACAGCTGACCGGAGTCTCTGCATCATGTTGCACCACCAAGAGTGAGAGCCCTAAACAAATTACGAACATCGACAGACAGACCTAATACAGATTCATAGTTACCAACATCTAGGTTCAGCCCAGGAGCTCATAACGTGGGCTGGCCCAGAGTCACTCGTGACACCACTGCTGTGGGAAAGAGCTCCCAAGAAGAGAAAGGCAGCCCCTGGTTTTATATCTTTTTCAGGGTCAGGGGTGAGTCACACATGTGACTCACCTATGTGACCTAGAATCATCACAAAGAGGTGACTTAAACCCACGTGATCTAAAAGCCTCTGTTGTCCCAGACATGTCACTCAAACTCATGTGTAAACTAGGCTCTCCCCTTAGTTAGCCCCACCTTGGGCCCCACCTTAGTTACCAATCCACACCCACATTGATTTTATACTTAATAGGGGTTTGGGCCTGGGGCTTAGTACCTAGTAAGACTCAAAAACACTTAATTAATCATTTTAAAACAGTAAGAAAGTCCCAGTTCAATTGATATTACAGCCTGTAAGATCAATGAAGTCTTTTTCTTCTCTAAATCTTCATCCTACGGCACTGTCAATCACAGCCCATGTGTATGTACACATGTATACATGTGTACTTATATTCATTTATACAGATACATGCAACCTATATAAACATGTAAACAGTGTGTATATAGGTACATGTACAAATGTGTGAATAAGTACATATTCATATGTATGTGTCTACATGTACACATGGATATGCATTTGTATGCATATGATGAGAAGAAAACACAGTAATGATCCAGTCCTTAGATGTCAAGAGGAAAATATTGTTATTATTCCTAGTTTTATCATGTTTTAGACTATACTACAGAGCAATAACATTTAAAACAAGGGCTACTTAAAATACAGGGAGGACAATCACTAGAACAAATTTGTTCTACAATATTTGGAAAAAATTATAATATCCTAGTACTCTGTAAAATTCAAGACTATAGTTGCTGGAGAAAAACTCACTGTTCAACCAAAACTCTTGGGAAAATTGGAAAAGTATTCTGGTAGATAGGCAAATTACACCAACACTTCACATCACATACTATGAAGTTTCAAATGGGCATATGACTTATAAGGAAGAAAGGAATAAACATTTAAATAGCATCCATTATTTGTCAGGAACTAGGCTAATAGATACAAATAATTAGGTGTAAATATGAAAAAAAATATTTGGCAGAAAAGAAAGTGATTTCAGGACTCTGTGACGTCATTCCCCAAATCAAGTTCTTTTTTAAATCAATATGAGATTTGTAATCAAAGCAAATAAACTCCTCAGAAAAGTGAATCATCAGCAATACAATACCAATATCATAAGTACAAAAAGAAGAGGTACTATATTCCAGGGAATAGAGAACTGGAGCAGTTGCTGAATTGACTAGTCGATGTATTTACCAGGTACAGCAATACAGTGAGAAACAGAGGGGTATACTAGACAAACCACTCAGTTAATAATCAGGAATTTAATGCTTTCAATTGATCAGTATGCTAATCTAACTTTGTGACCTTGGGCAAGTTTTGTTGTTATTGTTTTATGTCCCACTTTCTGAGTCTCAGTTTATTAAAAAAATGAGATTGTAAGTATAGATAATATCTCATCTACCAATCTCTAATGATCTAATGACACATAGATAATATAAGCATGATTAATGAGAAAAGGCATTTCTGTACATCAGTTTTCTGAAGGCCTCCTTTACATCTTTGTTCCTCAAGCTGTAAATGAGGGGGTTCAACATGGGGTTTACTACTGTATAAAAGACAGAGGCCACTTTAACTGTATGCCTTGAGTTTTTGGAATTGGGAACACAGTACAAGGAAAGGATGGTTCCATGGAATATGGTGATGGCTGTCAGGTGGGAGGCACAAGTGGAAAAGGCTTTACGTCTCCCACTGGCTGAATTCATCTTTATTACAGTGACAAAAATAAAAGTGTAAGAGGCAAGGATGATGATGAGTGTACTCACCTCATTGAATGTAGCAAAACCAAAAAGCAGCAAGTGTGGGATATGGATATCTGAAGAGGAGACAGAAATGAGAGCAGTATACTCACAAAAAAAGTGGTTGATGACTTTGTAGCCAGAGAAGGTTAATTGTAGGGCAAAGCATAGGAGTACAAAGGGACCAAACATGCCCCAGAGATAAGATCCAGCCACCAGCAAGGCACAAAGTCTCTGAGACATGGCAACTGTGTAGAGAAGGGGATTACAAATGGCCACAAAACGATCATAGGCCATCACAGCAAGTAGAAAAGACTCTGTAACCACTGCGGTACAAGACAAGAAATATTGCAGCATGCAACTGGAGTAAAAGATGCTTTTATCCTCCATAACCAAATTCTCCAATAGCTTAGGTGTGACAATGGAAGAGTAACAGAAATCCACAAAGGACAAATGGCTAAGGAAATAATACATGGGAGTATGGAATTTGGGGTTGATTCTGATGATTAAGATCATGCCCAGATTTCCTATGACTGTGATGATATACATGACCAGGAACACCAGGAAAAGGAATACTTTGAGTTCTGGATAATCTGTGAATCCTAAGAGCATAAATGTGGTCACAGAACTCTGATTGTTGCCAGTGATCACCATGGTTCATGGAAAGGGAATCAAGGACTCAATCCTGTAGAACATGGCAGCATGTAGAATAAAGACAAAATTGTTCTGGACCCCTTCTGTTCCTATGGAGACAAGAATGTGAGAAGAAATACATTGAGGGTGAGGTTTTCATATAGAAATAATTTCTTTTCTAAACAACTGCTATGCATATGCTTTGGTTAGTTGAATCTACAGGGAAAGAGCTATCATTAAAAGCTGTTATATTTCACCTAAAATTAAAGATATTCCTCACTCTTCTGATATATTAAAATCATTGATGCATCCATGATCTTACCAGTATTGCCACTCCCATCTTTGTTGACAATGATGTCCCTTTCATGTCTTTTCATCCCGATTAATTTTATTCATTTTTTCCTACATATTTTCCATGGATAATCTAAGTACTATTATTTACCATTACTTTTTTTAATAATTGAAACAAACTTTTTATTAATTTTTTAAAGGCACAGACATTGAGTCAGAGCCAAGATGGCAGAGCAAAGGCAGGGACTCACCTTAGCTTTCCCCCAAACCCTCCAAATAACTTTAAATAATGACTCTAAACAAATTCTAGTGCAGCATAACCCACAAAAAGATGGAGAGAAACAGCTTTCCAGCTCAAAACAACTTAGAAGGTCAGGAAGACAAGTCTGTTACACCATGGTGAGAGAGGAGTGCAGTCCAGTGCTGGCCACACCAGTATAGACTGGACCCCAGCAAAACATGAGCAGGCCTTGGAGAAACTGAATCAGAGGCACTTGTGGGGGATTCCAGAACTTTTACCCCACAGACATAAATGGATCAGGTGACAGGTCAAAAGATTTACAAGGGTCCCTTTGCTGGCACCATAGGATTCTGTTGCTTTGCCTGTATTTGTATCTGGGTAGTTATACTAAGTTTAAGTTCCAGTGCAAGGAGGAACCCTAGCACAGCTTGAGTAGAAAGGGGACCCTGTTCACAGTTTCAGGGTTGAAAAGAGTGCTTGTGCAGCCAGGAAAAAAAAAAAAAAAGATTCAAGAATTTTGGAACCACAATAAGGACAACACAAGATTTATCACCTTCTACACTAAAATATCAAAGGGCTTGGAATATGATATTACAGAGGTAGGATTAAAACCAAAAATCACTTACCCAGCAAAACAGTGTATAATCCATGAGCGGGAAAAATTGGCATTCAATGAGATAGAGGAATTTCATGCATTCTTGAGAAAATACCAGAGCTAAATAGAAAATTTGACTTTCAAATACAAGACTCAAGAGAAACACAAAAAGGTAAACAGGAAAGAGAAATCATAAGGTACTTGTTAAACTGTTTACATTCCTACATGTAAAGATGATATTTGTAACTCATAAGACCTTTCTCATTATTAGGGTACTTAGAAGAAATGTGTGTGTGTGTGTGTATGTGTGCGTGTTTGTATGTAAATCTGTCTATGGATAGATAGATATAGATAGATAGAGGACACAGATGTGAGTTGAATATGAAGGGATGATATCTAAAAAATAAAATTGAGAGCTGAGAGAGAAATGTCCTGGGAGGAAGAGAAAGGGAGAGGTAGAATGGAGTAAATTATCTCACATGAAAGAGGCAAGGAAAAAGCTTTTACAGTGGAGGGGAAGAGGGGGAGGTGAGAAGGAATGAGTGAATCTTACTCTCATCAGAATTGGCTTAAAGAGGGAATAACATACACACACAATCAGGTATAGAAATCTGTCTTACCCTACAGGAAAGAAAGGGGGAAGGGGACCAGAAAAGAAGGTGTTAGAGAAGGCAGGACAGATTGGGGGAGGGGGTAATCAGAAGCAAACACTTTTGAGGAGGGACAGGGTCAAAGGAGGGAATAGAATAAATGGGGGGTGGGATAGTATGGAGGGAAAAATAGTTAGTTTTTCACAACATGGCTATTATTGAAGTGCTTTGCATGACTACACATGTATAACCTATAACAAATTGTTTGCCTTCTTAATGGGGGGGAGGAAAGGAGAGAATTTGGAACTCAAAGTTTTAAAAACAAATGTTAAGAATTGTTTTTAAATGTAACTGGGGAAACAATATGCACAATGGGGTATAGAAATCTATCTCACCATGCAAGAAAATAGAAGGGGAAAGGGATAAGGTGGGGGGAGTTTGTGATGGAAGGGAGGGCAGATTGGGGGAAGGGGCAGTCTGAAACCAAACACTTTTGAGTAAGGACAGGTTGAAAGGGAAGACAGAATAAAATAAATATGGATAAAGGGAATAACATGGAGAGAAATACAGTTAGCAAAGCTAATTATGAAAAAAATGAAGCAAATTTCTTTGATAAAGCCCTCATTTCTCTAACATATAGAGAACTCTTTCAAATTTATAAAATTTATAAAAATTTATAAAAATAAGAGCCAATCGCCAATTGATAAATGGTCAAAAGATAAAATCAGTTTTCATATGAAATAATTAGTTATTTATAGCCATATGGAAAAAAATATTTTAACTCACTATTGAATAGAGAAATGCAAGTTAAAACAATTCTGAGTTACTACCTCATACCTATTAGAATAGCTAATAGGACAGAAAAGGTAAATGACAAATGTTGGAGGGGATGTGGGAAAAATGAGATATTAATGCACTATTGTTGGAGTTGTGAACTGATTAAACCATTCTATAGAGCAATTTGAAACTATGCCCAAAGGGCTAAAAAAGCACACATATTCCCTTCAACTTAGCTATACCACTACCCTGTCTGTATCTCAAAAAAGATAAAAAAAAAAAAAAAACAAGAAAAGGACCTATATGTACAAAATATTTATAGCAGCTTTTTTCTAGGGCTAAAGAATTAGAAATTCAGGGGTTGCCCACAAGTTGGGAAATGGCTGAACAAACTGTGGTATGTAGTAATTATGATGGAATACTATTGTACTATAAGAAATGATGAGCAAGATGCTCTTAGAAAAACCTGGAAAGACTTGCATGGGTTGGTGCAAAGTGTAATGTATTGACTACAAAGTAACAGCAATATTGTAAGATGATCAGCTGTGAATAACTTCATTATTTTCACCAACACAATGATCCATGACAGCTCTGAAGGACTTAAGACTAAAAATGCTATACATCCCCAGACAAAGAACTGATGGTGTATAAATACAGACTGAAGCATACTTTTTCTTACTTTATTTTTCTTGAATTTTTTTTGGTCTATGTTTTCTTTCACAACATGATTATCATAGAAATGTTTTGCACAACTACACATATACAACCTATATGGAATTGCTTGTCTTCTCAATGAGAGAAGATGGGAAAGGAGGAAGGGAGATAAATTGGATAAATTGGAATTTAATATGTGTAAAGTTGTTTTGATGTGTAACTGTGGAAAAAATTAAATTCTAAATAAACAAAGAAAAGAGTACTTGTGGTTGTTAACAAACCAGTGCACAATACAGGAGAATAGTAAATATAGCTCTCCCCAGATCATAGCATCTTGGAAGAGCCAAAAACTTACAGGTCTCCAGAATTACCTTTGAAAACAGTTGCACAAACAACCTGGGTTAGTGTCCCTTCCATTTCGGAAGCAGAGCCCCACTTTAGCATAGAGCTAAAAGTCAAGAAATAGGCTGAAAAATGAGCAAACAATAGAAAAAAATCTGACCGTAGAAAGTTATTATGGTGATAACGATTAAACACACACACACACACACACACACACACACACACACACACACACACAAACACACACACACACACATACACAGAGAAGACAACAAAGTCAAATTTCCTGCATCCAAAGCCTCAAATAAAAATATGAATTTGTCTCAAGTCATAGAAGAGCTCACAAAGGATTTTAAAAATCAAGTGAGAGAGGGTAGAGGAAAAAATTGGGAAGAGATATGAGAATGATCCAAGAAAATCCTAGGGAAAAAAAAATAGTCAACAGCTTGGTAAATGAGGCAAAAAAAAAAAAGTAATGAATAAAATGACATCTTTAAAAGCTGAATAGGTCAAATGGTAAAATAGGCACAAAAATCCAATGAAGTAAATAATTCCTTAAGGAGCAGATGTAGCCAAATGAAAAGGAAGGTACAAAAATACACTGAAGAGAAGAACTCCTTAAAAAGTTGAATTAGACAAAAGGAAAAGGAAGTATAGAAGCTCACTGAAGAATATAATTCCTTAAAAGCTAGAAGTGGGAAAGTAGAGGTTAATGACTTTGTGAGACATCAACAATCAAACAAAATGAAACAAATGAAAAAAAATAGAATAAAATGCAAAATCTCTCATTGGAAAAACAACTGACCTGGAAAATGGATCAGAAGGGATAGTTTAAGAATTATAGGATTACCTGAAAGCCAAGATCAAAAAAGGAGGCTAGACATCATTTTTCAAGAAATTATGAAGGAAAACTGCATTGATACTCTAGAACCAGAGAGTAAAATAGAAATGGAAAGAATCCACTGATCCCTTCCTGAAAGAGATCAAAAAATGAAAACTCCCAGGAATATTACTGCCAAATTACAGACTTCCCAGATCAAGGAGAAAATACTGTAAGCATCCAGAAAGAAATGATTCAAATGTCATGAAACTAGAGTCAGGATATCACAAGATATAGCAGCTTCTACAAGAAAATATTGGAGAGTTTGGAATATGATATTTCAGAGGGAAAATGAGCTAGTATTATAACCAAGAATTACCTCCCAGCAAAACTGAGTACAATCCACTGGGGTGGGGCGGGGGGGGGATGGACATTTAATGAAGTAGAGGATTTTCAAACATTCCTGATGAAAAGACCAGAGCTGAATAGAAAATTTGACTTTCAAATACAAGATGCAAAGAAGCATATAAAGGTAAACAGGAAACAGAAATCATAAGTAATTCAACAAGGTTAAACTGTTTATATTCCTACAGGGAAAATGTTATTTATAACTCCTAAAATCTTTCTCATTATTAGAGCAATTAGAAAGAGTATACATAGAAAGCAGAGGTGTGAGTTGAATGTGATAATATGATTATTAAAAAAAAATAAAGTAAAACTAAGGTATGATTAAAAAGAATGCACTGGGAGAAGGGGAAAGAGAGAGATAGAATGGGATAAAATATCTGACATGAAAGAAGCCTAAAATAGATTTTATAGGGGAGGGGGGAGGAGGATGGGGAAAGCAGGGATGGGAGCAGATGAACCTTATTCTCATTGGAATTGACTTCAAAGAGAGAATAATATACACAGTAGGGTATAGTAGGAAGGGAATAAAATCAGGTGGGGGCACCTGGTAGAAGGGAGGGCAGTTTGGGGGAGGTAAAAGTCAAAAGCAAAACACTGAACAATAGACAGGGAAGAGAGAGAGGGGGAGGAAGAGAGGGAGGGAGAGAGAGAGAGAGAGAGAGAGAGAAAGATAAACAGGGGGATGTAGGATGGAAGGAAATTCGTAGTTGGTAATCATTACTGAGAAAAAAAATATAGTGAGTTTCTCTCATAATGACTTCATTTCTCAAACATACAGAAAACTGAGTAAATAAATAAGAGCCATTCCTCAATTGATAAATGGTCAAAGTATATAAACAGGCAGTTTTCAGACAAAGTAAACATAAATATGAATAGTCATATGAAAATGTTCTAAATCACTATTGTTGAAAGAAACACAAATTAAAACAACTCTGCACTACTACCTCACACCTGTCAAATTCACAAATCTCGGAGGGGATGACAGACAATTAAAACACTAATTTACTATTGGTGATGTTGAATACTGATTTAACCATTCTGAAGAGCAATTTCTAACCATGCCTAAAGGGCTATAAAACCACGCATTCCCTTTGATGAAGGGAATCTGGGATCAGCATCCCAGACAGATAAAACAAAAAGGAAAAGGACCTATGTGTACAAAATATTTATAGCAGATTTTTTGGTGGTGGCAAATAATGGGAAATTGAGGGGATGTCCATTAACCGGGACATGGCTGAACAAGTTGCTGTATATGATTGTGATGCAATAGTATTCTGCTTTAAGAAATGATGAGCAGGATGGTCTCAGAAAAATATGGACTGACATGAATTGATGCAAAATGAAATGAGCAGAGCCAGGAAAACACTGTACGCAGTAACAGTCATATTGAATAATGCTCTACTATGAAAAATTTAGCTATTCTCAGCAATAAAATGATCTAAGAAAAATCTGTTGGGCTTGTGATGAAGGGACTATCCACCTCCAGAGAATGAACTGGTACAGCCTGAATTCAGATCCAATATATTTTTTTCTTTACTTTCTTTCTTTTTCTTTTTTTTTTGTCTGTGTTTTCTTTCACACAATGACTCACACAGCAATGTGTTTTGCATGACTACACATGTATAACCTATGTCAAATTGCTTGCCTTAGCAATGAGGGGGGAAGAAGGGAGATAATTTGGAAGTTAAAATTTGAAAAAAAAAAAGGTTAAAACTGTTTTTACATGTAATTAGGAAAAATAAAATATCAAATACAATTTAAAAAAAAAGAGATAAAAGTAAAGTCTCAGCTCTGGATAGAACCCATCCTACCTGAACCAGTGTTTTTGAAGGTCTTTTCCAACTCAAATTCTGTGATCTAATCAACTAATACTTTGCTTTTGCATTGCTGTTATCTGACTTTTATAGTTGTGTCCCTATGAACAACAAGTGCGCAGCATCTGGCACACAGCTCTCTGGAACAATGATTTCTGATTGATTGATTTGTAAAGCTGTCCTATGCCCTATATTGTATAAAATATCATTAAAACATAGAGACCAACTTTGCTTGCTGCATCATTATCTCAATTGTCCAAGAGAAGTCAAAATATCAGGTGAAGTTTTATGGAATCTTCCCTCACATAAGCGCATTTTATCACATTATTCACTTATTTTTGAAGTGTGAGTATGCATCAGTATTCCACTTCTATCCCTTTCTCTTCTTTCCTTCCAGGAGTGTTACAAAAACGTTTCCTTTGCACACCTGAGTTGATAATAACTTTGAGTTTTATCATACAACCAGTACTACATCCAACTAATTAATTGTATTCCTAACTAGCCAATTTTTCTCTATCTTTCACAAGCAGAGCTTGAGAAAATTTATCAATTATTTTGCTAAAATGTATAAATGATTTGGAGATTTGATATAAATAAAGAGATCTTTCTATTTTTTTTTTTGCAAAACAGTATGTAAGGAGATATTTTTATGTCTTCTAATATTAAAATACTAAGTAAAACCTCTGATTTTTAATACATTTACTTAGAGGTTAATATTAAACTGTCCACATCAGGTCTTAAGTTTGAAGTCAGGCTTTGTTTATAATGTGGTAACACTTCTGACCCCTGCAAGTTATCTCGTAAATTTATGCCATTGCCACAAGAATTTTTTCTTTTTATTTGACAGGGTAGAAGAGGAAGAGCACAACTCCATTACTCTTTTCCCAAAATTCCTCCCCAACTCTTTGAAAGGTGCTATCAGGATGTTGAACCTCTGCATAGAGATTGCAAGTATTCATCTATTCATATAAATACAGTAAATAGAACTTATTTTATTCTCATAAGGATTGTACCTATTTCTGAAGGGTAGGAACAGGGTTGAGCATCAGCTTCTATATTTATCTTATTTGTGGCATTAATTTACTAATTTTTGATGAGCTTTATGCCAAGGAGCTCCAATGAATTCAAATCCCATAATTAGACAGATCTGTGATCAATCATGACTAATTGCATTTTATCAAAGAAACCAGAAAGTATTAGTTCCAAGGTCAACCAGTACATGACTAATTATGTTTTACCACCGATAATAAAACACATTCCAATATGCACATTTCTATTGATGTCAGCCCCTCTCTTCTGGTTATCCAGGCTTGAAATCTAGATTTTTGTGTTTTGTTTTAACTTTTCTCTTTCATTCACGTCATGCAGTCAAACACTTGTCACATCCTGTTGTTTACACTTCCACAATGTCTCTCATATCTCCTCTCTACTCATCTGGTCATCATCCCAGTTAGAACACTTATCACTACTCACATGGAATACTACAAAATCTTCCAAAGTGACTTTCCTCCCTCCATTCTCTTACCCTTCCAATCCATATTTTACACAGCTTCTACAGTAATCTTAATGGATTCACCATCCTGACTAGAAAAAAAAAACCTTCTGTGGCTCCCTATTATCTATAAAATGAAATGTAAATGTCTTAACCTAGCATTCAAAGTCCTCTATAATCTGGTTCCAATATACCTTTATAGCCTTTTTTCATGTCACTAATGAAAACATAGTGTTTTCCTTTTTCATTTATTCCCAAACCAGCTATTAACCTGTCCTGGCTGCCTATATTCATATAGAACTTTCACTAGGCTTGGGGGGAAAAATGTTTCACTGGATTCAAGGTAAGTCCCAAGTTTTATGTAGCCTTCAAGAAATATAGAGTTTTAATACAATATGATAGGCAACAACTTTTTATCCTCACTGTAATTTCCACTCCACTCTCATCAATGAGTGTTTCCTTTATCTTTATGTTTCCCTAGAACTTTTTATCTGCATTACTCTGTTGTCTCT
The DNA here is from genome assembly GCF_011100635.1 of Trichosurus vulpecula. Lineage (NCBI taxonomy): Eukaryota > Metazoa > Chordata > Mammalia > Diprotodontia > Phalangeridae > Trichosurus > Trichosurus vulpecula. Next base: position 262,400,601 of record NC_050578.1, on the reverse strand, counting down.
ATCCTAGTATACAATGTGTTATAACATTTTTCTTGGATATCCCTCCCAATCCAGACTGCTTTTCTTTCCTAGAAGAAGCTCTATCATTTTTTAATCACTGTATCCCCCACACCTAATAAAACATCTTGCATAGAGACACACATACATATATACATATACATACACACATACATACACACACATACATCTATATTCAATTAATGCATGTTTTGAAATGGATGGATAGATGGGTGACTGGATGAATTTCCTTGATGTTTGAAATAAGAAAAGTAGCATTTTTCATTGACCCATGGAAAAGGAGATGAAAGACCATCTCCTTACCTGCTGGAGGGATGAGTCTCAAAATTCTTACATCTGGAAGCAAAGTCTGGAGCCAGTTGTCTTGATCTTACATCTTTGTCTTTGGCCTTTGAGGCCTGAGCCCTTAGTTAGTCTCTGTTGAGCTTTGGGCCATATAATCTAGAATTTCCAAGTCCTATGGGCCCACTTTCCAGAGCATAATTTCCTTGTAATCCCAGAAGACAGTTTACTAAAACTCATTATCCTGACTTTACTGGAGCTAATGAAATTCCCATAGGCAAATAATGATACTGAGCATTCCAAAGTGATGCAAAAAAAGGAGCTGTGATTCAAAAAAAAAGTAAGTAAAAAAACTTTTATCTTACTCAAATCATTTATTCCCCTTTACAAAGAAGTTAGCAATTGGTCTGTGTAAACTGAAAGAGCTATATAGTAAGGGATGTTTGGGCTCAAGAATTCTCCCCACTCTACCAAGAGCTTCCTCTAAAGGAATCATTTTGTAATATGGAGTATATCTAACTGGCAAATGAGGAATCATGGGATCAGATTCTATAGTTTCATTATTTAATTATAAATATTATATCATTGTTCCATTGCTAGGCTTGGAGTCATGGAGAAAGCTTCAATACCTCTGATATTTACAATCTGTATTAAAATGAATATTTTTCATAAAATCAAAGATCCATAGTTTCTTAATCCATAAAATAATGATGGCAATGCCCCTAAAACCCACCTCACAAGACTGTTGGAAAATTAAGTCACTGTTATGAACATAGGACACATAAATTATCTTCCCTTGTTAAAAAAGAAAACAATGATTTATTTTTTATATACATTCAAATCAACAAGTATTTTTAAGCAGCTATTATATATGAAGTACTGTACTAGGCACTTACAATGAAAAGGGGGAAAAATGAGTCACTGGTCTTAAATGATTATATTCCACTAGGTAGGCAGAAAAGATCCTAAAGAATATTCTAGGGCTAGGCTTGTCATGAGCAAAGTTTCACAGAATCATAGACTATATTTCTTTATCTTTAGCAATGAAAGGGTTGGGCTTGTCAGCTCTTTATATCTGTTTGAGCTATAAAATAGATGATATGGGTCATCCTTCTGATTTACATTTACAGTAATAGTAGCATCATGCACAGATAATCAATAATTGTAAAAAGAGTTGGTGAAAATAGAGTAGACAGTGACAATCCAGTTTTGGGAATTGTAGATTCATCCCAAAGAACATAAATAAAGTAAATGATAATCAATTAGTAGTGTTCCTCTTTAACATTTTCATGTGTTACTTTATTTCTGAGATAAAAAATGGAATGAAGAAAGCATGACATAACATACATAAATGAACTGTCAATACTCCAAAAGGAAATTTAGGCATCTCTAAGACACAAGATTGGAAGAACAGGAAGATAGATTTGTTCTTGATTCATTCTGTCAGGAGGCACTCCACCTCTGATCTCAGCTCAAGGTTCTTAGATGAAGAAAGCCAAGAGCGAGATGGGCATCAAAGCAGAAAATGATATGGTACCAAGCAGGACACAATCTAAGGGACCAATCCACCCTCCCCAGAACCTTCTGCTGGGAATGTCAATGTAAGAGAAGAGTGCCCTCAAACCATGCTGTGGTCATTTTGGAATTCTCCTTGACTGTCCACCAATATCCATTTCAACATCACCAGGAGATAAATAAACCCAGGGCCAAAAAAAAATAGCTTTTTGAGGGGCCAACATGGCAATTTAATTGTATTGAATTTGATTTAATTAGGAAAAAAAATTTATTAATGATTATACAACACAGATACAATAAATGAGAAAAAATTAGCATCTATTGTCTGTAATTAAATTTGCTTCATAAATGTCTTAATTTCTATTTTCTGTTCTGTTCTACCATTGACTTATATGCAAGGAATTCTTTACATAATCTGCAAGATACAAGGATGAACAAAGGCATAATCTCTGCCCTTAATGATCTTAAGAAGAGGCAGAGCCAAGACAGCACAGTAAAGGAGCATTGTACTAACATTTCCAAAATTGCCCTCCTAACAACTCAAAAATAAAATTTCAAGTAGAATTCTGGAGATGCATAACTGATAAAAGTTCAGGTGAAATGATTTCCATCCCAAGACAACTTAGGAGGTCTGTAGGAAAGGTCTCTCAAGGGTGGGGGTGTTCAGCCTGGAGCCCAACTCAGAGTGGGTAACACAGGTCCTATCTTGGCACCAGTAGTGACCCATGGAGGTAGCTTCATTGCCAGCAGCAGGTTCTCAACCTCAGGACAGTAATGGGTCAAACAACTGGGCAGAAGGAGACACTTTGCTAACACTGTGTTCAGGACTCTGTTTCACTGTCCATATGCAATTCCAGGGCACAGTTCCAAAGCCAAAAGGAGTGTTAGCCCTACAGCTGCAGGGGAGTAAGGGCTCTGGTCACAGTTGCAGGATGAAGAGGAGTGCTAGTGGTCATTCATGAGGCAGTATGGAACTTGGTCTCACTTCCAAACCAGAGGGTAAACCAGCAATTGTGGTGAATTAATTGCCCAAATTAACAGAAGAACAAATGGAATACTTAAATAACCCTATCTTAGAAAAATAAATGAACAAGTCATAAATGAGCTCCCTAAGAAAAAGATATCCAGAACTACATGGATTCACAAGGGAATTCTATGAAACATTTAAAGAACAAATAATTCCAATATAATATAAATTATTTGGAAAAAAAAGGCAAAGGAATCCTACCAAATTCCTTTTATAACACAAATATGACCCTGATATCTAAACCAGGAAGAGCAAAAATAAAAAAAAAATTAAAAAAGATAAAACTAGAGAACAATTTCCCTAATGAACATTGATGTAAAATTTTGAATAACATACAAGCAAGGAAATTACAAAATATATATCAGAAAGATCCCACACTGTGACTAAGTGGGATTTATACAAGGAATATGGGCTTGGTTCAATATTAGGAAAAAATATCAGCATAATTGAAAATATCAATAATAAAAACAATATATATCACATAATTGTCTCAATAAATTCAGAAAAAGCTTTTCAAAAAATGTAATACAAAGCATAGTTTTCCTTAAAATGATAAGTAGTATCTATTTAAAACCATCCACAGACATCTGTAATGGGGATAAGCTAGAAGCCTTCCAAATAAGATTGGGGTGAAGCAAGGACATCCATTGTCACCAGTATTATTTAATATTGTTCTAGAAATGCTAGCTATAGCAACAAAACAAGAAAAAGAAATTGAAGGAATTATAATAATAGGCAATGAGTAAGAACACTATCACTCTTTGTGGATAATATGATGCTATCCTTAGAGAATCCTAGAGAATCAACTAAAATTTAAAAAAAAATAGTCGAAATAGCTAACAACTTCAGCAAAGTTACAGGATATGAAATAAACCCACATAAGTTATCAGCATTCTATGCATTACTAACAAAGTCCAGCAATAAGATATAGAAAGAGAAACTCTATTTAAAATAGCCCTAGTTGTTGTTGTCCTTGGTCCTTCTTTCTGAAAGAGGGCCAATGACATCAGGAAAGTGATATCTTAACTTGCAAGTGAACTGGATTTTAATGAGACAGGGCTTTGTAAAGTCACCAGCCTCACTCTCTCCTCTAGTTGGGGCCCCAGTGGGGTAGCAAGAATTACTCATAGGTTGTTGTTTGTATTTTGTTCTCAAAGAGGACCAATGCCAACAGGAAAGGGATGTTTTGACTTGCTAATTAATTGGATTTAAGTGAGGCAGGGCTAATTCAGGAGCCTCTAGACTCCTGGATCTTTGAATTTGCCAAACAACAGACTACTATGGTTCTTTACAATTGTGTACCTAATCTATTCTGCTGATCTACCACTGTATTTCATAGGTACTACCAGATTGTTTTGATGATGACTGCTGTATAATGCAGTTTGAGATCAGTACCGTGTCAACTTTAAGAGTTCAGTCTAAAAAATTAAATGAACAGAATTAAGTCATGTGCATGTGTTTATTTTCTCTCAAAGCAAGTGGAGCATGCATACAGAGCTGTAGTCAAAACAGCTCTTTTGGAGGTTAGGCTCCACAGTTTATATATCCTTTCAACAGGGGCTGGTGTCACTCCATCATTTCACCCCTGGACAGAGAACATAACTCTATTACAGACCACTCCCAGCAATCTCAGACCAATCCCAGCCTTGGGCTATCTAGACAAAAGAATTAATCTCCACCCTAGCTTGAGCATGGGATTCCCTACTTTAGATTAAATTTCTTGCAAACATGGGTGGGGACTGACCAAGATAAGGAGAGTCAATGCAATTTCCTTATCAGTAACGTCCTTCTGAAACAAAAAACGAAAAACTGAACTTAAAACTCTGGACTTTGAAAGGAATTGGGGGAGCTCTGAATCTCCCAGATATTGATTATTAATAAATATTTTTCAAAACTTCTAAACCATCTTCTTTCACATTCTTTTTATTTGACTCCTTTGATATCCTAAGCATTGTCAGATAAATTTTGTTATTTTTTTTGTAGCTCTATAAAATATACTTTTTTTGTTACTTGGTTGGTATGGCACTTACTGAGTTGATTTAGGCAGAATTATTAATTTTGTAATATTGGCTCAGCCTACCCGTTAGTGACTTACATTTCTCCAATTATTAAGATCTGACTTTATTTCTGTGAAAAAGATATTTGAAATTGTGTTCATACAGTTCCTTAGTTTGTCTAGGCCAGAATACTCCCAAGTATTTGTGTTGTTTATAGTTACCATAGTAGTCTGTTGTTTGGCAAATTCAAACATCCAGGATTTCATGACAAGAAATCAGTATTTGGCAAAAATTGCTGAGAAAACTGGAAATCAGTATGGCAGAAACTAGGTATAAACCAACATTTCACACTACATAGGATAAGGTCAAAATGGGGATGTGATTTAGACATAAAGGGTGATATCAGAAAAAAAAAATTAGGGAAGCATAGAATATATTACATGTCAGATCTATGGATAAGGAAAGAATTCAAGACCAAAGAAGAGATAGAGAATATCATGGTATGGAATGCAAAATGGATCATTTTGGTTACATTAAATTTAAAAAGGGTTGAAGAAACAAAGCCAATGAACCAAGATTAGAAGGAAAACAAGAAATTGGTGGGGGTGGGATGGGGAATTATAGCAAATTTCTCGTAAAAGCCTCATTTTTCCCATATATGGATAACTGAGTCAAATTTATAAGACTATGGGTCATTTCCAAATTGATTAATGGCCAAAGGATATGAACAGTTTTTAGGAGACAAAATCAGAGGTATCTATAGTCACATGAAAATATGCTGTAAATCATTATTGATTAGAGAAATGTAAATAAAAACAACTCAGAGGTACTACTTCATACCTATCAGATTGGCTAATATGGCAGAAAAGGAGAATGACAAATACTGGAAGGAATGTAGAAAAATAGGGAAACTAATGCACTATTGGTGGAGTTATGAGCTAATCCAAACATTCTAGAGAACAATTTGGAATTATGCCCATAGAACACTAAGCAATACCACTACTAATTGTGTACACCAAAGAGATTAAAGAAAAAAAAGAGACCTAAATATGCAAAAGTATTTATAGCAGGTCTTTCTGTGGCAGCAAAGAATAAGAAATTGTGAAATGCTCATCAATTGGAGAATGGCTGAAAAAGTTGTGTATGTGATTGTGATGGAATATTATTGGGTCATTAAAATAACAAACCAGATCTTTTCAGAAAACCCCGGGAAGACTTGTATGACATGATGCAAAGTGAAATGAGCAGAACCAGGAAAGCAATGTACAAAGTAACAGCCACAAAGTGTGATTATTAAATATGAATGACTTAGCTATTCTCAGCAATACAATGGCTCAAGACGTATCCATAGGATTCATGATGAAAAATGTTATCCACCTCCAATTAAAGAAATGATGGAGTCTGAACATAGATTGAAGCATACTTAAAAAAACAAAAACAAAAACAACATTATTCTTATTTTTGGTCTGAATTTTCTTTAGCAACATGGCTAACGTGGAGACATTTTCCATTATTTCATGTGTTTAATCTATATTAAATTGCATGCCTTCTAAAGGAGTTAGAGGGGAGGGAGAGAATTTGAACTCAATATTTTAAAAAAATATTAAAATTTTTGTTTTCATTTAATTGAGAAATAAAAAAAGATCTTAAAGACAAGGAAGAAGATGCAATATGGCAGCATGGGAGGAGTAAGGAAAAGAGAAAATGGATCATTTTTGGCATATGATCAAAAAGGAAAAGGGCAAGAACTATATTCAAAGTAACTTTTCTCAGATGGACAGTTAGAGAGCTGCACTAGGGCCTAGGGAACATAAAAGAAGATGGCTTCTATAACTCAATCATGTTGTCAGGCAATAAACAGTTCTTAAGTACTTTCTATATCCCAGATACTATGATTAGTATTGGGCATACATTTGTCTCTTTTGAGACAAAATATAGTCCCTGTTCTCAAGGAGCTCACAATATAATGTGAGAGACAAGAAGCAAGCAGATATTTAAATAGGCTCTATCTACAGAGTAAATAATAAGTAATTGACAAAGGGAAAACACCAAAATTCCCAGAGATTTATAAAGGTTTCTTCTAGTAGAAATTATGATTTTTTTTTTTGTGATATGAAGAATACCATAAAGAAAGAAGGTAGCCATAAATTTCCTAGAGCCAATAGATGGAGAGTCTTGTTCAAGGATTAGAAAGGAGGTCAGTCACTATTTCAGAGTATGTAGCAGGGAGTAAGATTTAAGATTTAAGTAGTCTGGAAAGGTTGAAGTAGGCTAGGATATGAAGAGCTTTGAATCACAGAGAGGATTTTGTATTTGATCCTGGAGGTGAGAGTGAGCCACTGGAGTTTCCAAGTATGGGGGTAATATGGCCAGACCTGTACTTTATGAAGGTCACTTTCACAGCTGAATGAAGGATAGATTGGAGTGGGGAAAGATTGGAGACAGACAGACCCAGCAGAAGATGTAGGTAGATCTTCTTTAGTGGGGTAGAAAGACATAGACAAGAATTTCACAGCTGGAGAAGGTGAGGATGGATAGCTGCTGGAACAATTGAAGACAGTACTCATATCAATAAGATCACTGATCCAGTGAAGTCACAATCCAATTACTAATGAATAGCACAAGAAAGTAAAATGAATTGGGAAAAAGAATTGTGTGTAAGGAACAGAACAAAGGCTAGTATTGTTGAATCACAGGTGGTTCAAAATAAAATAAAGCTATAAAGACACAGAATTAATGAGAATGAATTAATTGGGGCAAGATTTTGGTGACCTTTAAATTGTTGACTGCTTCTTTCACATCTTTGTTTCTCAGACTATAGATCAGGGGGTTCAGCATAGGAATTATCACTGTATAAAAGACCGAGGCCACTTTGACCTCCTCCTTGAGGTTTTGATTCCTGGGCACACAATAGAGGAAGAGAATTGTCCCATGGTAGATAGTGATGGCCATGAAATGTGAGGCACATGTGGAGAAGGCTTTACGTCTCCCACTGGCTGAATCCATCTGCAGGACAGTAGTCAAAATAAAAAGGTAGGAGGTAAGGACAATCACAAGTGTGCTCACCTCATTGAAAGTAGCAAAGGTGAAAAGAATCATTTCACTCATGTAAGTATCAGAGCAGGAAGCAGAGAGGATGACAGAATATTCACAGAGAAAGTTATCCAGGATGCTAAACTGACAAAAAGATAATGAAAGGAGGGAGGACATGATGGCAAGGGAAGTGACAATGCCCCATGCATAGGCCCCAATCACCAGTAGTGTGCAAAGTGTCTGGGACATGGCCACTGTATACATCAAGGGATTAGAAATGGCCACAACCCGGTCATAGGCCATCACTGCCAACATGAGTGTCTCTGTCACCACAAATGTGCAAGCAAAAAAGAATTGGGTGATACAACCCTTAAAGGATATTGTTCTGTCTGCCACAGCCAGGTTCTCCAGCAGCTTGGGTGTAACAACCGTAGAATAACAGAAATCCACAAAGGACAAATGGCTGAGGAAAAAGTACATGGGTGTGTGGAGTTTGGAGGTGATCTTGATGATGATAATCATCCCCAGATTCCCCACCACAGTCACAATATAAATGACAAGGAATACCAGGAAGAGTGGGACCTGGAGCTCTGGGTTATCAGAGAAACCTAAGAGGATGAATGTGACTGTGCCACTCTGATTCTTCTCAAGTCTCAGCATAGTTCCTATACAAAAAAAAGAGAGTTAATTCTTAGACACTTAGCATTAAGGAAACTGGAAGTCATTTATAAAATGAAGAGTCATGAAGTTGGGGCTGGATGGGACTGAGAAGGAAAAATGAAGAAATAGATGTATTCTGTCTTGTGAATGGGGTACCTAGGTGGTGCAGCAGATAGAAGGATGGGCCTGGAGTCAGACAAAAAAATGGAATTGAATTCAGGCTTCACACTTTTACTAGCTATGTGACCTTGGGCAAGTCACTTAGCCCAGTTTGCCTCAGTTTCCTCATCTCTAAAATGATCTGGAAAAGGAAATGGCAAATCACTCCAGTATCTTTGGCAAGAAAACCTCAAACGGATCAGAGATAGTGGGACACAAATTAAACAATTGAAAAATAATGAATGTGTTCTGAAAAGGGAGGCTCACTAAGAAAGATCCCAAAGGTTGGTGTTGACTCTTTGGTGGCTAATATACTACTCTGTGAAAGATAAGCATGGTAGGTCACAAGAGGAGTGAGCCTAGGTAGATATATCGTGGACACACATTTGAGTGAGACTGAAGAAGAGAAACATAATTCTGTTGGGGAAGAGAGTTTGGAAGTAAGGTAGTTTCAGTAGGGCCCCTGTCAAGTAGGTGAGCTGTTTCATCATTGAGTATAAGTTTGTGAAGCTTGGGTGCACCAACTAGGTTCTCCCAGTGATGACCCAAGACAGGGTTAGCCAACGAATGTTGAAAAGGGTGTATAAGCCAGACTGTGAGCTTTGGAGACCCTTTTCATTTCTTTTTCAGGAAGACATCTCCTGGAGTTGATTGGCATCACCTAAAATAACATAGGACATTTGAAATTCAGAGACTAAATCTGAAATATTAAATAACGTTATTATGTTAGTATAAAATATGTGAGGACTTTCACAATTAATTTTATCAAATAATATTAATTCTGGTTGAAAAAGGAAATCATAAAGAGACAAAGAATGAAAGAAGTCATAATCCTCAGAATTCATCCATAACTCTTGGACTCCAATGAATATTTTAGGTGAAAAATTTAGCTGATAAATCTGACATTTAGGGAAATATTCCTCTGAGGATGTAGAAAGAAAAATGAGAATTTGAGAGAATATTCTTTAAAGGAAAGAGCAGGAGACTTCCTTAAAGTAACACAACTAATCAGTAGTCAGGATTTCTAATTCCAAGTCCAGTGCTTTTTCTATTGGGCCAGCCAAAATCAACAAACTGAGAGGAGAATAAATGGGTGGGGGGATAAACAAACCAACAAATGAAAACAAATTATTTTAAAAATTGGGAAACAAAGAAATGGCTAGCCCTTAGTAAAGTTGTGAAAGAGACAAGTTGGCTTACATTATTGTATACATTGCTTCCTATTATCTTTCCTACCTTGAGAAATCTTAAGCCATTTATCAATTTATGAATAAAAGTAGATTGAATAAGCCACTAAAATCTGAGGGGGTTTTGTTTGTTTTTCTTTTCTTGTTCTTTTTCTTTCTTTCTTTTTTTTAAGAACTCTGAGTTTTATAGTATTAGAGAATGTTCAGGGACCACTGAGATATAGAAGATCCAAGAATCACGCAGCAAGACTGAAATGAGGGTATTTCTGAATAATCAGTTCCCTATCCATTCCTTCACACTGACTCAAAACCAAAATATAGGAGACACATTGTTAAGATTAATATAACATGCCAGCCTTTCCAGTGGCATTTTCATTATAAAATATTATTTGAGGGAATGTAAAATCAAGGGATATGTATATTAATGATCTCTTCTCAGTCTCTGCGGCAGAATGATGGAAAAGATAATTAAAGAAATAAGACCTTCTCATCTCTAAAGATGTAATGAGAGAGGCCTGTTTAGAAAGACAACAGATAGCCAAACCCAGACCAACCTTTTCAAGGCTGCTGTGTCACAGCTGATGGAAGCAGGGGAGAGAAATGGGCTGTCTGCTGCCCTCACAATTCGCATATTTGCCCATTAAAAATAAACAAATTGAGTATCACGTGGGGAATTCTAGGATTCTGGTATAATAATAACAACAATAATATTTATATATAACTAGGTTATATGGAATGATTGTTGGACTAATCCCTTTCTATTTCCAACCTTCCTAATTGGGGGTACTGCCATCATCCCAATCACCTAGGCTTACAATCTAGGTTTACTCCATGACTACTCACTCTCTTTCTCACCCTCCATATACAATCTGTTGACAAAATCTGTTGATTTTACCTCTATGATATTTCTTACACATACTACTTTCCCTCCTTTGACACGGCCACCAGCTTGGTTCAGGCCTTCATCATCTCAAATCTAGTCCGTTACAATAGTCTGCTAATTGGTCTCCTGCCACAAGTCTGTCACTTCTTTAGTCTATCCTAAACTCAGATGACAAAGGGATCTTCTTACAGTACAGGTCTGACCATTGCACATACACCCCCCCCACACACACACACTCAATCAACTTCAGTGGGCCTTTAGCACCTCCAGGATCTAACATGTTCTTCTGTTTTGTTAAAAGACTTTTGTAGCCTCTTCTACTCCTTCTGCGCCCCGCCCCCACCCAATCTTTCCAGTGTTTTTACCACTTAGTACTAACCACCTATGCTGTGATCTAGTGATTCTTTTCTTTTTCCTCTTCATTACAGTTTCATGAGCAATCATCTTTTATATTTTCTATTCTACTATGCTGTAGAAATGCTTGTTTTATTTCTTAAGTTCAGAATAAAAGAAAAAAAAAAGAGGCATTCCATTTTCCTACTCTAGACATTTTTATTGGCTGTCCATAACACTTGGAATGTTCTCCTTCATTATCTCTCTCATGACTTCCTTGATTTCCTTGGCTTCCTTTAAGTTGCAGTGAAGATCTTGCCTTCCACAGCAGCACATGTTAAACTGTGTGCCATGTCTAACTGAATGTGAGGGTCACGAATAATTTGCCAATAGTAAAAGGTTTCTGAATGTTCAATGACCAAAAAGTAATCCAAGATTAAACAGATAATGAATTTGAAGTGGTTTTGGCAGTAGGTGCTTGTGTTGACTAGTGGAACTTCACTGCAGGCTTGGTTGAGCTTGGTGAACATACAATGTGCACACTTTGCACTGTATACACTGTCATGCCGTACAACGCCAATGAATGCTGCCAGAAATACCTCAGCTCAGATTCAAGATTATTATATGTTGTGAATTGCAGTGTTTTTACTGCACATACAAAATCCTTAAATGAATTTTGTCTTGGGATTATGACAGAATTTGTAATACATAGTTATGGGAAGCAGTGTTCTCAGCATTGGCAACTATAAAATCAAAATATCAATTAACACTGAAAAATTTTGAAGATGCTCTATATCCTGCAGAATCAAATATTCCACCAAGATTTAATTCTTTTTGTAAAAATAAACAAGCACATCCATCTTTAATAAATGGTAAAAGTATATGTATACCAAAGAATTATCTTAAAGTAAATTTTACTATGATTTATTACCAGTAAATGTTTGATTTCTTTACATATTTTACAAACCCATATGTCTGGGGTCATGTCAAAATTTCTTGGGCAAAAAGGGGCTGTCAGTGGAAACAGTTTAAGAAGCCCTGTTCTAGAGGATACCTTTCTCAAAACCTTCCAAATTCTTAAGCTTATTCTTTGTTGATAATTGCCAATTTATCCAGTATTGAACTTGCTTATATGTAGTTCTTACATCACTCCCCCCACCCCCCCACACACATACACACATTAGACTTTGAGATCTTTGAGAGAAGGGACTGGCTTAGGTTTCTTTTATCACCAGCACTAAGCAGAACGCCTGGCTCACAGTAGATAGTAAATATATATTTTTTAATTAAATGAATGATGAGTTCCAATCCTGGATTATACATATCTTAGCTGGGTGATCCTCAGTAAGTCACTTATTCTCTCAGACTCATTTTTTTTTCCACAGCTCAAAACTTGGAATAATATTTATTTCACATGGTTATTATGAGAATCAGTTGACACCACATTTGTGAAATGCTCTGAAAACTGTAAAATACTATAGAAATGCTACATCATTGTTATTTTCATTATTAAAGTGAACCATGGTTGATATTTAAAATTGAGTAAAAGAAGTGATAGGCTGGGGCATTGGGTAGGGTTCAGAGAGCAAATGTCAGTCTGAAAACAACATACACACATGAAAGTGGAAAATCCAAACCAAGATAAGCCTAACAGAAAAAAAAAAAATCTTGTGTTTCTTTCAACATAAGCATAACTGAACCTTCTATTCTGTCCATTATCATGTTTGTAATCATACTTACCCAGGATATAAGCCCTATATTTCTAATTTTTTCTCTATTTTTTCTTTCTTCATATCTATATCTAGCTTCTCTCCTTAATCTTTCTAACTCCAATTAATTCCTCTTATCCTTTTATTTCTCCTTTTTTTCCCCTTAAGATTTATTCTAATTGGATGTTTTTACATATTCAACTCTTTTACAGATGAGACTAAGGCCGAGAGAGTGTAAATACTTTAACAAATGTTAAATATGTAGTAACAATCTGAGATGAGTTTACTATTCTGTGCTTTTTTAAAAAAAATATTTTTAATTTATGGATAAAACAAGCAATTCCATAACAGAGTATAACAACAGCAATCACAAAAGAGTTTTACACATGAAACTGCAAATGCATTGTGTACAACTTGTTATTTCTTTTAAATATATAATAAAATTATCATGTGCATTTATTCTTTTTTATCTCTTTCTCCCCCACCCCTATGTCAACCGTTGTTACATACTCTTTAGTATTAACCTCTATTTTTTGAAGTCTTCAGGACAGTCATTATCATTTTCAACCCAGCTCTGCTCCTGACTCTCCAAACTTTCCCTTTCTTTTTCTCTTGCCCTTTAAGCCAGGGCAAGTAGGTGGCACAGTGCATAGAGTGCCATGCATGAATTCAGGATGACTCATCTTCCTGATTTCAAAACTGTCCTCATACTCTAACTGTTTGACCTTGAACAAGTCATGTATCCCTCTTTGTTCCAGTTTCCTCAGATGTAAAATGAGCTGGAGAAGGAAATGGCAAACAACTCCAGTATCTCTTTCAAGAAAACCCCAAATGGAGTCACAAAGAGTCAGATATGACTAAAACAATTGAATAACAACAAAGTAATTTCATGTTTCATTGCTTCATGAAGGTCACTATGTTTTATTTGCCAAATCATAGATTTGTTAGTATCTTGTTTTGACAGAAGTCAAAACCATAGATTGTGAACATGTAGTTCCACATGTTTTTATTTTTAATATGTAGCTCTTCTATCACTCCACCCCAAAGTCTTCTTCTGATTCCATATCACCACATAAAAGTTAAACAGTTGTGTAGAAAAGTAAGAAGATGATATTACAAAGAAACAACAAAAATAGAAATTTGCCCTTGGATTCAGGACAACCTGGATTCAAATCCTAATTCTGATATATATTGCATTATCATGTACAAACTATTTAATCTCTTAGCTCTCTTGATGACTCTCTGAGGCTAAAAGTGGCAGATAAAGTACTTACATGTATTCAGAGAGGGATTTGTATTTATTAAACTAAAAGTTGCATATATTATCAAAATTACAATTCCAACTATCCCTATGAGTATTGGGGACAGTAGAATTCAAACTTTGGCATGCACACCAAATCAGAAAAGCTCTGTGGTGGTAAAGTATAAACATAAATTGATTATTGAGGTTCTTGTAAGAGGTTTTGCTGGGGGAATTAGGAGAGGGGGTAAGTCAGAAAGTCTTTGTAATTTAATTATTGAAGGGGTAAAAAACACTGAAGAAATATGATACTCTTGAAATAGGGGAATAAAAGTACTCTAATCTCAAATAAATTCTAATTCCCCTCATGGCGGGGATTATGCTTGATAGCTTATTGCTTCTCAGAGCTTAGCAATATGCCATGCATACAATACATGCTACTAGAATACAAAGTCGTAACTATTATATCTGACATCATTTTAGCTTAAGAAATGCCTCTTTTGCCTGGAAGTACCCTTGTCATGCATCAGCCACAGGGATGCCAATAAAACATCTCTGGCTTTCAGGAACTGGCATTGAGCAGGGAAAGATCAACAATGACCACATCTATTGACTTACCTGAAAGTGTGCTCCCTTGGTGGATTTTTTTTTCCTATTTCCTCTGGTTCAGTGGGTGATTAGGCTGTTGGTAAACCTTTTTTCATTACAACAAAACACTCCCCCCCCCCCAAAAAAAAAAGACATTCTCAGAATTATACATTAGTAAGCTTATGCAATATATTAGAATAGGAAAAAAAATAAAACTCAATTGGCTTTCCTTGGCCATGTCATGGCCAAGTTCAGAACACACAGAAACCTAAAATATGTAATAATATAAGGCAATCATTGTTTCTGCTATGCCTAGATATAGAGTGTTGTAATGATCCTCTGGAGCTTTTGTGTGTCTTCAACACTTCAGGGGCTGAGAATCTCTATGGACCTTTTCTGCTTTGTATCTTTCCCTCACCATGGGTCACAAAAGAGATGATTAAAGATAATCTTGTTTCTCCTATGTCACATCTACTGAATGAGATTTTTTTGAAATCATAGCTGAACAAGTAGTTATACTAGTCATACCTTATAACGTTTATTATCTATTAAAGGAAAAAGAAAAGCTCACAGTTTCGTATTTAACCTTATTTTTAGTTGTTCTTTTTGTATCAGGATGCTTGTGTTTGTTGTTTAAGTTTATAATATAAAAAAAGAAAAAATAAAAAAAATGACATCCAAAACCTTATTTTTTTTTCTTAATCATAAGAAGCCGTTAGTGCCAAACTACCTCAGCATGAAAAAAAATAATAGAAAATTATGATAAAAATATAATTCACTTTGATCATTTGCCACTGGAAATTGGGTGGAGTAATTAGGTGAAAGACGATCTGAATCACCTTTTATGGTATAATTAATGTATTAAAAAGGATGAGGGAGAGATTTGTTTTGTTATTCCTTTACTGTGACTAGTAGTAGCTACAGTAGCTTGACAGAGTAAAGTTAAGCATAAGAAATTTCGATTTGATTAAATCAAACTTGAAAAGATTCAGTTTAATTAAGTACAGCACATTTCAGTTCAGCAAAATGAAAAGTTTAAAAATACATATTAAGGGAGCGGAGCTAGCGTCGGCTGCGGCGGGCCGGGTCTTGGGGAGCCGGGCAGCAGGAAGGAGCGCGGGGCGCAGTATATAGAGCAGAATGCAGAGCACGGGGACGCTCCTCATTTCTCCAGCCCTGATCCGCTGCTGTACCAGGGGTGTGGCCAGGCCTGTATCTGCATCTGTCCTGAATAGGACAGAGATCCGTTTTGAACAACCCGCTTCTAGCAGGACCCCACCCCAGCTGGCCCGTCGGGAGTTCCAGACCAGTATTTCCCAGGACATCAACACAGCTGCCAAGTTCAATGGGGCCGGGGCCGCCATGGTTGGTGTGGCTGGCTTAGGGGCAGATATCGGGACAGTTTGGCATTTTAATCATCGGCTATGGCAGGAACCCGTCCCACAAGCAGCAGCTATTCTCCTATGCCATCTTGGGCTTTGTCCTGTCTGAAGCTATGGGGCTCTTCTGTTTTGATGGTAGCCTTCCTCAACCTCTTCGCCATGTGAGGCTCCTGTGGAGGGTCACCTGCCTCCATCCCGCTGCTTTGAAACACCATGTTTCTCTAAATACACACACACACACACACACACACACACACACACACACACATATGTATATGTGTATGTGTATATGTATATATGCATATGATATATACACATGTATATTAAGCACCTATTGTAAGCATTGCATTATGCAAGATGAATGTTATAACATAACATTTTGTTAAGACACAATCTTGTAATATAACTGCTCTCTTGTTACATGCAGTCTAAAAAGGTTTCGATGAGCACTAATCTTCTTATATGTTATGAACTTTCTTGGGAAGTCTAAAGAAGCCTATAGAATTTTTTTCTGAATAATGTTTTTAAACACATAAAATACGTAGGCATACAGAAAGACAGACTCACAAACGCATAAATACATGGTAGATAGATATATGTGTATAAGTGTATATATGTATACAAATATACACACACACACACACACACACACAGACACACACACACACATATGTGGAGTTAAGTCTTCTCTTTCCAGGGATATAATGAAATAAATCCTACATCTGTTCTCAGCAAATCTTTCTTTTATTTATTATTTTACATGATAAATTATTTAAGCATGCATTATTTAAGCAAGTTATTGAAAATGAGACCAATAAAATTTTTAAAAAATTTTATTCAGAAATTTAAGTAAATTAATTGTCATCATAAGCATTAGACAAGACAACTCAAACTTTTAATATAATTCCCAAATGGAGAGAGAAGGGGTATGTGGGTTGTTCAACAAAGACTAGCACCTCTGGGCTTGCTGAGCATGTTTCAGCACTACTTATACACCTTTGGTGTCTACCTGCCACTCAATCTCTCTTGTGACTCCAAAAAGCTGTAAAATAGATCCAGGAGAGATAACTTAAAAATTATTGGATTACGTGAAAGTCATGATCAAAAAAAAAAAAAAGAGCCTGGACATTCTTTCTCTAGAAAATATCAAGGAAAACTTCTCTGATATTCTAGAACCAGAGGGTAAAATAGAAATTGAAAGAATCCACCAATCACCTCTTGAAAAAGATCCTAAAAGAAAAACTTCTAGGAATATTGCAGCCAACGAAATAATTCAGCTATTGTAGAAATACAATCAGGATAATACAAAATTTAGCACCTTCTATATTAAAGGACCGGAGGGCTTGGAATATGATATTCCAGAGGTCAAAGGAGATAGAATTAAAACCAAGAATACCCTACCCAGCAAAACTGAGTATAATATTTCAGGGGAAAAATGTATATTCAATGAAATAGAGGACTTCCAAGAATTCCTGTTGAAAAGACCAGAGCTGAATAGAAAATTTGACTTTCAATTACAAGAATCAAGAGAAACATGACAAGGTAAACAGGAAAGAGAAGCCATAAGGGACTTATTAAAGTTGAACTGTTTACATTCCTACATGGAAAGATAATAATTGCAACTCGAGACTTTCCTCAGTTTTAGGGTAGTTCGAGGGAAATATATGTATTTATGTGTGTGTGTGTATGTGTGTGTGTGTGTGTATGTATACGTATATGTGTGTGTGTACATATTTGTGTATAAATATGCATGTATATGTAGACAGAGGGCACAGCGTAAGCTGAATATGAAAGGATGATATCTAAAAAATAAAATTAAGAGTTGAGAGGAATGCTCTGAGAGAAAGAGAAAGGGAGAGACAGAATGTAGTAAACCATGTCACATAAAAAAGGCAAAAAAGAGATTTTACAATGGAGGGGAACAGGGGAAGATGAAAGGGAATAAGTGAGCCTTACTCTCATTGGATTTGGCTTAAGGAGGCAATAACATATGCACTTAATTGGGTTTGGAAATCTACAGGAAAGCAGGGAGGAAAGGGATAAGAGATGGGAGATAATAGAAGGGATGGTAGATTGTGAGGAAGGGGTAATCAGAAGCAAACAATTTTGTGAAGGGACAGGTCAAAGGAGAGAATAAAATAAATGGAGGGCAGGACAAGATAGAGGGTCATATAGTTAATCTTTCACAGCATAACTGTTATGGAAGTTTTTTGCATGACTACACATGCATAACCTATATTGAATTTCTTGCTTACTCAATGAGGATGGATCAGGAGAGAGGAAGGGAAAGAATGTGAAATGCAAAGCTTTAAAAACAAATGTTAAAAATTGTTTTTACATGCAAATGGGAAATAAGATATACAGGACATGGGGTATAGAAATCTATCTTGCCCTACAGGAAAATAAAAGGGAAGGAGATAAGAAAAAAGGGGAGGAAGTTAATAGAAGGGAGGGCAGATTGGAGGAAGAGGTAATCAAAATGCATGCTGTCCTGGGGTGAGGGGAGGGGAGAGATGGGGAGAAAATTTGAAATTCAAAATCTTGTGGAAGGGAATGTTGAAAACTGAAAATAAAATACATATATGTATGTGTATATATATATATGTATATATATATATTATATATATATATTATATATATAATATATATATATAGGTATTTAAAAAATCTTTTAAAAAAACCCAAAATACCAAATTATTAGATTCTATAACAATTTATGAGTAGATTATTATTATCTCCATGTCTTAACAGATGAAGACAATGTGGCTGACCAAGGTGAAGTGACTTGCTCAGCTAATAAGTGTCTGAGGCCACATTTGAACTCATCTATCCAATTCACTACTCAGTTTACTCTACAACTCACATTGTTCTTTGTATCTACCATGATCCATCTCATATAATAGATATCTGTGCAATGTGTTCTATCTCCCACTCTAGATTTAAACACACTGTTAGGAAAAATAATTATTTTGCATATCCCCTGGGGGGAAAATGAAGGGTAAATAACAACTAAGTTAGAGTATATATTCCTGCACACTTTTTAGAAAAACAAAACAAACAAACAAAAAACCACCACAATGACTGATTTCATATGAGTACCACTGCTTCATAAAACAAAGAGGCGAGATGGAATGCAAAAACAATTGAAAGAAAGGCAAGAAAAATGGTCACCTAATTAATGTTACGCCAAAGTCATTCAAGGATGAAAAAGGAAGGTGTTTTTTTTAAAAGAAAAATATTTGAAAAAAATAACTAGGATGAAGCAATATATCCCCATTATCATTTAACTTTTCCAATAAAGATCTAAGAAGAACACGAGACTGAATAGAGATAGGAAAATCCAAGGAAAACCATAATGGGTCATCTTTCTTGGACATGATGACAAATTGAGTAAATAGCCAAGTGAGCAGAGGAAGAACTATGGAATAGGGTTGGGCAAGATACTCAGAACACAGCCTCAGTCTTGTCATGCTTATCCCAGAGAGGGGAATCTTTGTATAATACATATTATTTCAGTTTACTGGTCATAGAAATCCTTTTGCTTTGCCCCAAGGCAGGGGGAGGGAGGGAGGGAGGGAGGGAGAGAGAAGGAGAGAGAGGGAGGGAGGGAGAGAGAGAGAGAGAGAGAGAGAAACTGCAGAATCATTATCATCCCAGGCAAAGAACAAGAGTAAGCAAGTAGTGCCATAGTTAGGAACCTTTGGAGGCTCCCTGGTTAGAGGACAGGAACGAATAATGATTCATGCAGCTCTACCCGAGGGGAAGCCTGAAGCTTTTCATTTTTTCATTAACACAAACTGGGTCCAAGAGCCCTGCAATAACTTTCCTGTTTCTTTCAAAGGTAACACTATCCTTCTAGCCACTCATGTTCTCAACAAAAGTATCTTCACTGATTTCTGACTTTCTCACCCTCATAGATCTACTCTGTTACCAAGTCCTGTCAAATTTACCTTCATACTATTTCTCATATGCCACCCTTCTTTTCTCTAACACTGATACTACCGTGGTGCAGGAACAGCTCCATTGTCATCATCACCACTAATTTTTATAGCCCTGAACCAAGTGCTTTAAAATTATTCTCTCATTTGATACTCAAAATAACCCTGGGAAGTAAAAGCTATTATTATCCTTACTTTACAGATGATTAAACTGAGGCAAGCAGAAGTAAAATGATTTGCCCAAGGTCACACAGCTAGTAAGGGTCTGGGGCCATATTTGAACTCAGTTTTCACAAACTTCACATGTGGCACTCATTCTACTTCTTTTCTGAGCTGCACTTATCAGCTCATTAGTGGATTTTTGCTTGTGCCTTTTGGTTTGTCTCCATAACTCAATTCTGTCCCCAGTATGATCACTTAGCCATCATTTTTTCTTCTTAAAAAAAATCTGACTTGTCTTTTGTTGAATAAATTTTCCTTATGCAATAAATTGTAGTAGCTATTATATTGAGTCAAATATAGCATCTTTATTTTTTTAATTCAAAGCCCTTCATAACCTAGCCCTGCTAAATCAGCAGAACCAAGAAAACAATGTACACAGTATAAGCTATGTAGTATGATGATTAACTGTGAATGACTTAGCTATTTTTATCAATACAGTGATCCAAGACATATCCAAAGGATTTATGATAAAAAACGCTATATACCTCAGGATAAAGAAATAATAGAGTCTGAAAGTAGACTGAATCACATTTAAAAAAAAATCTTTAGTCTATTTTTGTCTAAATTTTCTTTTGCAACATGGCTAATATGGAGATGTTTGCCATTACTGCATGTGTATAATCTAATATCAAATTGCTTGCCTTCTCAAGGAGGGGAGAGGGAAGGGAGAGAATTTGGAACTCAATATTAAAAAAAATCATTTATTTTTGTTTTCATTTAATTGAGAAATAAAAAAGATCTTAAAGACAGGGAAGGAGATGCAATATGGCCGCATGGGAGGAGTAAGTAAAACAGGAAATGGATCATTCTTGACACATGATCAAAAATGAAATGGGCCAGAATTATATTCAAAGTTACTTATCTCAGATGGACAGTTAGAAAGCTGCACTGGTGCCTAAGGAAGATAAAAGAACATGACTTCAAGTGCTCAATCAGCCAATAAACAATTTTTAAGCACCTACTATGAGTAACACTGTGCTTAGTATTGAGGATATGTTTATCTCTTTTGAAACAGAATATAGTCTCTGTCCTCAAGGAGCTCATGATCTAATATAGGAGAAAACAAGCAGGCAAATCTTTACATTGGATCTATATACAGGGTAAATAATAAATAATTAACAAAGGGAAAGCACTAGAATTCAGAGAGGTTTGTAAAGGCTTCCAGTAGAAGGTAGGATTTTATTTGGGATATAAAGGAAGCCATAAAGAAAGAAGGTAGCCATAAAGTTTCCAAAAAGAGGGAGATCATGTCAAGCATGGGCAACAGCCAGACAAAATTTCTAGAGCTGATAGATGGAGAGTGTTGTTCTAGGACCAGCAAGGAGGTCAGTCACTGTATCAGTGTCTAGCAGGGAGTAAGATTTAAGGAGTATGGAAAGGTGGAAGCAGGCTAGGGTATGAAGGACTTTGAATCTCAGAGAGAGGATTTTGTGTTTGATCCTAGATGTGACAGGGAGCCACTGGAGTTTACTGAGTATGGGGGTGACATGTCTGGACCTGCACTTTAGGAAGGTCACTTTCATGGCTGAATGAAGAATATTGATTGGAGTGGGGAAAGACTGGAGACAAGCAGACCAAGAAGACATAGGCAGATCCTGTTTAGTGGGGTAGAAAAACACAGGCAAGAATTTCACAGCTGGAGAAGGTGAGGATGGATAGCTGGTGGAACAGTTGGAGGGAGTGCTCATATCAATAAGATTATTGATCCATTGAAGTCACAATCAAATTACTAATGAACCACACAAGAAAGTATTTTAGGGAAAAGAAGAGCTAGAAACAATGTGTTAAGGGGAAAGTAATGGTAGAATTATATGCTCAACTGAGACCTAAGAAGTGGTATAGTAACTTTATGGATTCAGTAAATAAGAACTAAATAAGTTTCTACTATGAACCAAGTACCATACTAGGATCTGGGGTTGCAACTACAAAGAATCAAATGATCTTTACATTTTACTGGGGGCAGCTAAGTTTTACAGTGGATAGAGTGCCAGGCTTGGAGTCAGGAAGACCTGAGTTCAAATTCAGCTTCAGATGCTTATTAGCTGTGCGACCCTCAGCAAGTCATTTAACCCTGTTTGCCTCAGTTCCTCATCTGTAAAATAAGCTAGAAAAGAAAATGGCAAATCACTCTGGAATCTTTGCTAAGAAAACCACAAATGGATTATAAAAAGTCGTGCTTGACTGAAATGACTAAACAGCAACAATACATTTTACTGCAGAGGCAAATAACATTGATATGAAAATCAGAATAAATACTAAAAACAAAGCATTTAAACTTAAGATAGTTAGGGAGAGAAGGAGGTGACAGTTGGGTGGGGGAAGCAATCCAGAAATGGCTTAGTGTAGAAGGCAGAGTTTGAACTGTGTCTCCAAAAAAGAGTAGGATTATAGGAGGAGAGGAAGGAATATATTTCCATTTTTCCAAGACGTATGACAAGTACAAAAGCAGGAAGAGGGAAAATGAGTTGTGTGTAAGGAACAGAATAAAGGCTAGTATTGTTGAATCACAGGCATTGTTCAATGTACAATAAAGCTATAAGGATGCAGAATTAATGAGAATGAATTAATTGAGGTAAGATTTTGGTGACCTTTAAATTGTTGACTGCTTCTTTCACATCTTTGTTTCTCAGACTATAGATCAGGGGGTTCAGCATAGGAATTATCACTGTATAAAAGACAGAAGCCACTTTGACCTCCTCCTTGAGGTTTTGATTCCTGGGCACACAATAGAGGAAGAGAATTGTCCCATGGTAGATAGTGATGGCCATGAAATGTGAGGCACATGTGGAGAAGGCTTTACGTCTCCCACTGGCTGAATCCATCTGCAGGACAGTAGTCAAAATAAAAAGGTAGGAGGTAAGGACAATCACAAGTGTGCTCACCTCATTGAAAGTAGCAAAGGTGAAAAGAATCATTTCACTCATATAAGTATCAGAGCAGGAAGCAGAGAGGATGACAGAATATTCACAGAGAAAGTTATCCAGGATGCTAAACTGACAAAAAGATAATGAAAGGAGGGAGGACATGACAACAAGGGAAGAGATAATGCCCCATGCATAGGCCCCAATCACCAGTAGTGTGCAAAGTGTCTGGGACATGGCCACTGTATACATCAAGGGATTAGAAATGGCCACAACCCGGTCATAGGCCATCACTGCCAACATGAATGTCTCTGTCACCACAAAGGTGCAAGCAAAAAAGAATTGGGTGATACAACCCTTAAAGGATATTGTTCTGTCTGCCACAGCCAGGTTCTCCAGCAGCTTGGGTGTAACAACCGTAGAATAACAGAAATCCACAAAGGACAAATGGCTGAGGAAAAAGTACATGGGTGTGTGGAGTTTGGAGGTGATCTTGATGATGATAATCATCCCCAGATTCCCCACCACAGTCACAATATAAATGGCAAGGAATATCAGGAAGAGTGGGACCTGGAGCTCTGGGTTATCAGAGAAACCTAAGAGGATGAATGTGACTGTGCCACTCTGATTCTTCTCAGGGCTCAGCATAGTTCCTGTAGAAAAAAAAGAGTTAATTCTTAGACACTTAGCATTAAGGAAACTGGAAGTCATTTATAAAATGAAGAGTCATGAAGTTAGGGCTGGATGGGACTGAGAAGGAAAAATGAAGAAATAGATGCATTGTGTATTCTGAAAGGGGGACCTAGGTGGTGCAGCAGATAGAGTCAGAAAAACCCGAATTTAATTTGGGCTTCAGATTATTACTGGCTATGTGACCTTGGGCAAGTCACTTAGCCCAGTTTGCCTCAGTTTCCTCATCTGTAAAATGATCCGGAAAAGGAAATGGCAAACCACTCTAGTATCTTTGCCGAGAAAACGTCAAATGGCATCAGAGATAACAGGACAGCAATTAAACAATTGAAAAATAATAAATGTGTTCTGAAAAGGGAGGCTCACTAAGAAAGATCACTAAAGTTGGTCTTGATTCTTTCAGTGGCTAAGAGATTAATCTTGGAGTGATAAGTATCGTAGGTTGCAAGAGGAGTGAACCTAGGCAGATGCATTTGACTGAGCTTGGAGAGAGAAACAGAATTCTGCTGGGGAAGGGAGTTTGGAAGCAGGGGAATTTCAGTAGGTGTCTCTCAAGTACGTGAGCTATTTCATCACTGAATATAAGCTTGTGAATCCTGGGTGCACCAATGGGGTTCTCCCAGTGATGACCCAAGATGGGATTAGCTAAAGAATGTTGAAAAGGGTGTACAAGTCAGATTTGGAGTTTGGGGCCCTCTTCATTTCTGTTTCAGTAAGACATCTCCTGGGGGAGATCACATCACCTCAAATATTATAGGACAGTTAAAATTATAGAAGTGAATCTATAATATTAAATAACCTTATTATGCTATTATGAAAATAATTGGTTGTTTTCACAATTAATTAATTTTATTAAATAATGTTAATTCTGATTGACAAAGGAAATCATAAAGAGACAGGGAATGAAAAAAGTCTTAAAGCTTAGAATTTGTCCATACTTCTGGGATTCCAATGAATATTTTAGATGACAAATCCGACATTTGGGGACATATTCCTCTGAGGGTGTAGAAAGAATAATGATGAATTAAGAGAATATTCTTTAAAGGAATGATCAAAAGATAAGTTTCTGTCCAAAGGAGACATTCCCTTCCAGTTACAACATTTGATTAATTAAGATTGCTCATGTTTCAATAAGTGCCCCAGAAGTCTTAGTGTAATTCTAAGCAATTAAAGTTACCAAAGTTACTAAAGTTTAGAATGAAACTAAGACTTTTGGGAAACCCAACTGAAATAAGAACACTTATAATTAATCAGATGTTTTAATTGGAAGAAAATAAGTCTCTTTTAGAGAGAAACTTAACTTGTAATACTTTCTTTTAACATCCTTACTTCTTTTAGAACTGCAAAATGTCTTTTGGGGCACTATGTATAATGTTTTATGTTTTTAAAATAGTTGGGATATTTTATTTCAGTTTGTTCTAACAAAGAATCATGTATGGTGTTAGTTTTCATTGTACCAAGGAAGAAAGTAAGGATGCAGGAAGGAAGCGACTTTCTCAAAGTAACACAACTGATCAGTATTCAGGATTCCAAACCAGGAATTCTAACTCCAAGTCCACTGCTTTTGCTATTAGGCTGCCCAATTTGAACAAACTCAGAGGAGAATATAATGGTGAGGGGATTAAAAAAAAAAAAAACAACAACCAACCAACAAAAACTAAATAAATAAAGTAGCCAAACGTAAATGTAAATCTAGTCTTAGTAAAGTTGTGAAGTTGACCAAGTTTTCCTACATTATTGTATACTTTGCTTGCCGTGATTTCTCCTACCCAGGGAAACCTTAGGCCATGGGGCATTCTTTTTCCAATGATGGAAAGTAGACTGCAATTAATCCTGAGGTGATTTTTGTTTGTTTTTCTTTTTTTTTTCTTTTAGAACTGAGTGTTTTGTAGTATTAGAGGATGTTCTGGGCCACTGAGATGTAGAGGGTGCAAGAGTTATCTAACACGTATATATCAAAGGCACAACTCACATGAGGTTATTTCTGAATAAACAGTTCTCTATCCATTCTTCCACATTGACTCAAAAGTAAAATATAGGAGACACATTATTAAGATTAATGTAATATGCCAATATTTCCAGTGGCATTTCCATTTTAAAATATTGTTTCAGGAAAAGAAAAACCAAGGGACACAGATATTAATTTTCTAATCCCAGTCTCTGAAGAAGAATGATGGAAAAGATAATTTAAGAAATAAGACCTTCTCATCGAAAAAATGTAATGAAGAAGCCCATGTAGAAAGACAACAGACAGCTAAACCCAGACCAACCTTTTCAAGGCTGTTGTGTCACAGCTGATGGCTACAGGGGAGAAGAAAAGGCTACCTGCTGCCTTCACAATTCACATGTCCACCTGTTAAAAATCAAATTAAGTATCAAATGGGGAATTCTAGGGTTCTCATGTAATGATAATAATAACAGCAATTATATATGTGTATATGTGTGTGTACACACACACATGCACACACACACACAGAGTTATATAGAATGACTGTTGGAATAATCAGTTTCCATTTACAACTTTCAATCTTCCTAATAACCATTGGGGGCACTACCATCTTCCCAATCACCTAGGCTTACATCTAATTTTACTCTGTGATTACTCACTCTCTCACTGTCCATATATAATCTGAAGCCAATGCCTGTTGATTTTGCCTCTGTAATATTTCTTACACATACTACTTTCTCCCCTTTGACATTTTCACCATCTTGATGCAGGCCTTCATCACCTCATACTTAGTCTGTTGCAATAGTCTGCTGATTGTTCTCCCTGCCACAAATCTGTCCCTTCTCTACACTCAGATGAAAACATGATCTTCCTACAGTACAAGTCTGGCCTTTGCACATACCACCACATTCAGTCAACTTCAGTGGGTCTATATCACCTCCATGATCTAACATGGTCCTCTGTTTTATGTTCAACACAACCTTTATAACCTCTCCTACTCGTCTTGCCACCCCAATCTTTCCAATGTTTTTTTTTTAACAACTTGTACTAACTACCTACACTGTGATCTAGTGATTCTGTTCTTTTAGGTATTAATTGCAGTTTCATGTGCAGTCATCTTTTTTTTTCCTATTCTACTATGTTATGGAAATGCTTGTTTTATTTTTTAAGTTCAGAATAAAATAAAAGGAAAAAAAAGAAAAAAATGAAGACAAAGGCATTCCATCTTCCTACTCTAGACAGTTTTACTGACTGTCCATGATACTTGGAATGCTCTCCTTCCTTATGTCTCCCTCATGGCTTCCCTGGTTTCGCTGGCTTTTTACAAGTCCCAGTGAAAATCTTTACTTGTAGAGGATGCCTTTCTCAAAACCTTCTTAATTCTCAAGGGTATCCTTTGTTGGTAATTACCGATTTATCCTGTATTTAACTTGTTTATACACAATTCTTACATGTTTTCTCCTGGATTAGACTCTGAGCTCTTCGAGGGCAAGGACTGTCTCAGTTTTCTTATATCAAGAGCACTCTGCACGATGCCTGGATTATAGTAGATACTTAACTTTTTTTTTTCCATTTGTTTGTTTGTTGTAGTGGTTTTTTTTATTTTTTTTAAATTTTTTTTTTGTTTTGTTTGAATTAATGACTTGAATTCCAATCCTGGATTATATATATATTTTAGCTGTATGATGCTAAGTAAGTCACTCTCTCAAATTCATTTTTTCCACATATGAAAAATGAGAATAAAGATACTTCTTTCATAAGATTACTATGAAAATCATTCGAGAACAAATATGTGAAATGCATTAAAAATTGTAAAATACTACATACGTGCTAGTCATCATTTTTTTATTTAAGCTGAATCTTGGTGAATATTTAAAGTTGAATAAAGGAAAAAGTGATAGGCTGTGTCATTGGGTAGGATTCAAAGAAGAAAGGACAACCTAAAAACAATATACACACATACAAATTGGCCCATGGATCTGAGAAGTGAATGAGAGTTGTCCAAATATGAAAATTCCAAACCAGGATGAGCCTAATAGAATAGTATTTCTTTCAACACAAGCATAGCACTGATCTTTCTACTCTGGTCATTATCATATTGATAATGATACTTACCCAGCATCTATGCCCTATATTTCTAATGTCTTCTATAGTTTCTATATTTTCATATCCCTATCTACCTTCTCTCCTTAATCTTTTAAACTACCATCAATTCCTTTTAACTTTTTCTTTTGCCTTTTTATCCCCTTAAGATTTATCATAATTGGATATTTTTACATAATCACCTTTTTTACAGACAGGGAACCAAGGCTAAGAGACGTTAAATAATCTAATGGGTCAAATAACTAGTAACCTTCTGAGATGAGATTACTATTTAGTTCTTTTTTAAAATGTATTGTATTTTTAATTTATGGAATAAAACAAGCATTTTCATAACAACAACAACCACAAAAAAGGACTTCACATGAAACTTCAACTTGCTATTCCTTTTAAATATATAATAAAATTATCATGTAAATTTATTATTTATTTCTCTTTCCCCCCCACCCCCAAATCAAGCAATATTCTATACTCTCTAGTAAGAACCTCTATTTTTCGAAGTCTTCAGGACAGTCATGTTCACTTTCACCTCAGCTCTGCTCCTGAGTCTCCAAACTTTCCTTTTCTTTTTCTCTTGCCCTTTAAGTCAGGGCAACTAGGTGATACAGTGCATAGAGAGCCAGGCCTGAATCCAGAAACTCATCTTCTTGAGTTCAAAGATGTCTTCAGACACTTAACAACTGTGTGACCCTGAACAAGTCACTGAACCCTATTTATTCTAGTTTCGTCATCTGTAAAATGAGCTGCAGAAGGAGATGGAAAACCACCCAGTATCTTTGCCAATAAAACCCCAAATGGGGTCACAGAGTTGGATGTGACTAAAACAACTGAAGAACAACAAAGTAATTTAATCTTTCATTGCTTCATGTTGATAAGTAGGATTTATTTAGTAAATCATAGATTTGTTGTTCTTTTTCCTAGCAGAAAGTTTTACACCAAGATCTCCCTACCACGTCAAACCCATAGATTGTGAACATATAGTTCCATAATTTTATATCTATATCTATATCTATATGTATCTGTCTGTGTCTGTGTCTCTGTGTGTGTGTTGTTAGGGGAATATGGAGTCGGGGTAGGACACAACTCCCTTAAAATATTTATTATGCCAGACAGACTTTGTGATTTTTATTATTAAAGAAGTAAATAACAATGAATATAGGTGATACTCTTTGAAACAGGAGAATAAAAGCTCTCTAATCTCAAATAACTTTTAATTCCCCTCATGGCAGGGATCATGCTTGATACCTTATTGCTTCCCAGGGCTTAGCAACATGCCATACATGTAATACATGCTAGGAGAATACAAAGTTATAACTATTAGAACTGACATAATTTTAGCCTAAGAAATGCCTCTTTTGCCTGGAAGCACCTTTCTCATGTGTCAACTACAGGGATGCCAATAAAACATCTCTGGCTTTTAGTAACTGGCATTGTGCAAGGAAAGTTCAGCAATGTCTGGATCCATTGACTTACCTGAAGGTGCGCTCCCTTGGCAGACTTTTTTTTTCCCTATTTTCCCTGGTTTAGTGGGTGATTAAGCTGTTGGTAAACCTTTTTTCATTACAACAAAACACTCTACTGCCACAAAAGACACTCTCAGAATTATACATTAATAAGCTTATGCAATATATTAGAATAAGAAAAAAAAACTCAATTGGTTTTCATTGGCCATGTCATGGTCAAGTTCAGAATAGAAAGAAACCAATAGTATGTAATAATATTATAAAATATAATGTGAGACAATCATTGTTTCTACTATGTCTAGAAATTGAGTCTTATAATAATGCTCTAGAGCTTTTATCTGTGTTCAACGCCTGAGGGAGTCAGAGTGCTGAGAATCTCTATGGATATTTTCTGCTTTGTGTATTTCCCTCACTACGGGCCAAAAAGAGATGATTAAAGATAATCTTGTGTCTCCTGTGTCACATCTACTGAATGAGATTTTCTTGTAATCAAATCAGAATAAATACCTATACTATTCATACCACATGAAGATTATTATCTATTAAAGGGAAAAACAGAAGCTCACAATTTTGTTTTTATCCCCAGTTTTAGTTCCTTTTATTTCAGGATATTTGTGTTTGGTGATTATTACATTTATAATGTAAAAAAAGAAAAGGAAAAATATGACTCCAAAACTATTCTTTTTCTTAAACATAAGAAGCGTTTTCAAATCTCTTCTTCAAACATTAACGTCAAACTATCCTAGGATGAAAAAGTAATAGAAAATTGTGATGAAAATATATTTCACTCTGATCATTTGCCACTAGGAAGTGGGAGGAGTGAAACATGAAAACTGATCAGAATCACCATTTATGGTATAGTTAATATATGAAAAGTATAAAAGTGAGATTTATTGGATTACCCCTGTACTCCATGACCTCTGTAAAGTTAAAAGTAAAGAAATTCAATTTGATTAAATCAAACTTGAAAAAAATAATTGAATTAAATTATGTACAGTTCATTTCAGTTCAGCTAAATATTTTTAAAACACCTATATTAAACACTTATTGTTTGCACTGCACTATGCAAGAAGAATAATTATAATACATTTTCTTAACAAATGATCTTGCAACATACCTGCTCTCTTGTAACATATAGTCTAAAAACGTTTAGATCAGCACTTACTACTCTTACATGTTCTGGACTTTCTTGGAAAGTCTGAAGAAACCTATGGATCCTTTTCTGAATAATATTTTTGAAAACATAAAATAGAATACATAGGTTTATTGAAATATTTGTGTATGTATGTGTAGATATTTATATATAAATGTGTAAATATATTATGTTATATACATATATGTGTATACATGCATATATGTTGAGAGTTAAGACATTTCTGTCCAGGGACACAATGAAATAAATCCTACATCTGTTCTCAGTAATCTTTCTTTTATTTATGATTTTATATGATAAATTATTTGAACATGGACTATTTAAACATGGATTATTTAAACGTGTTATAGAAAATGAGACCAAAACAAACTACTGTTTTTTTTAAATTTTTATTCAGAAATTTAATTGTTAATTGACATAAGCATCTAGAAAACATGTTAACAGCAAACATTTTATATAAGTGCCAAATGAAGAGAGAAGGGGTATATGGGGTGTTCAAGAATGAGTAGCACCTCTGGTATAAAGGCTTCCTGAGCCCCTTTCAGTACTGCTTATCTACCTTGGGTATCTACCTACCACTCAACTCTTACCTGTGACTCCAAAAAGTTGTAGTGTGGCTATCTCAGTAGATGGGCTAAAGTAGGTTGAGAATAACTGACAAGCCTCAAACCTGTCAGTGAATTAAGTAAGGAGAGTTGTCTACACTCAAAGACTTCCCAGGTAGAATGGATGAATGAGAATAATTTGTTCCAATGGCTGTGAAGACAGCTAAAGAAGGCACTGTCAGGTGAGTATAGCATGGTCAGACATGAAAGACACCAAGACATTCACTGCATTCGGTTATACATATATAACTATATCCAGTTATCCAGAATAAACTTTCCCCTTATTCAATAAATTGTATTGTCTCACTATTATTTCCAGGGTAAAATATAGTACCATTTCTTTAAAATTCAAAGGCCTTCATAACCTGACCCCTTTTTAACCTTTTAGTCTTCTCACACCGTACTCCCACTACATTCAAAGACCCATATACTCTGTGACATATGGAACTGTCTCCATTTCTGATGTTCAAATAAAACATAACATCTCCTGACTCTGAGGATTTTCACTTGACCATACCCCATGCTTGGAATTTTCTTCCTGTTCTTCATTTGACCTTCCTGGCTTCCTTGAAACTCCAGCTAAAATCATACCTTCTGAGAGAAACTTTTTTTTTTCCTGATCTCCATCAATGCTTTCTTTTTTATCTTCAATTTATCCTGTATATAACTTGTTTTACGTGGTGAATTCCTTATGAACTAGGAATGACTTTTTTGTTTCTTTTTTGTGTGTTTTATTGCTTTCTCTGTCTCTGCTTCTATTTTTGTCTTTTTCTCTCTCTTTCTGTCTCTCTGTCTCTGTTTTTTCACCTCTCCTCTCTTATCTCTTGTTCTTTCTACTATACTTTCAAAATGTAAATGTGATTCCAAAAAAAATTGCTCATCTCCTTAAATAGCAACCCATGGTTTCTGATTCAATGAAATATAATTAGTTCTTCATCATCCCCATCTACTCTACTTCTTTCCCTTTCTAGTTTATTCTAAATTCAGTACTTCTTTGTGGTTAATGAGATTTTACAGATATATTATTTTCCCCTTTCAATAATCTTCATACAAGATGAGATTTATGAAAGATGATAGTTTTATTTTCTCCTTTGCTCAAATAGATTAATAAAGATTTGAGATTTTCATATCTCATCCTTTCCCTTTTATTTGTTTTTTGTTTGAATACCTTCATGTGTAAATCAATGGACAAAACATTTCTTAAGTCCTTACTAGCTGCAAATCACTGTGCTAAGCACTGGGGATATAAAAACAAAAATTAAACAGTCCTTTCCCTCTAGGAGCTCCCATTCTAATGGAGAAGACAACATATGTGGAAGATTTCATTTGAATGGCCGATGGAAAATTCCCAGTCTTCAGGGTAAAGTGGCAAAGAAGATGACAAAGTTTCTTCTTTAATGACATTTGTGTGGATAAAATCATATCAGTTTCTGATGTTTAGTATTTGTCAATGCCAAGGACCTTGGTGACAGGAACTTTTTTTTTTTCCTGGATCTTCAGTAGTTGTTGTTATAGTATCTTCAGAAGAGTTACCACTCCATAGGCATTGCTTCCCAGGGTAAATTCTGAAGACACTGGACTGAATATTATTATTCCAAAATCTCTTGAATTTGGAATCCTAAGAAATTCCCATCATGGTCTGAGGGGAGATGGTTTTCCAGTTGTTGATAGTGATTTTATTTTCCTGGCACAGCTCCTGGAACGTTATTATTCCTGTCTATCAGGCATTTCACTCTTTTTAGCTATGCAGGCTTACTTACACAATAAGTTATAGTGGCTGCCAGTCGATGAAATAGCTGGTTTCTTATCTATAGAAACTGACTCTCTGAATGAAGGCTGTAAGGCTTGGGCTAGAAGTTGCACTGGTGGTTAGAGGCTGGAAGAGGATGATGCCACACCAAAAGCTTTTGTTCCTATCTCCCTGTAAGTGGCAATTGGTCAGGTGTCGTTGCTTGTTGTGATGAGGAAGATGAGGCCCTTCTCCACAATTATTTCTCCCATTAAAAAGGACTGCCTGGGTTAGTCTGGCCTGGAAGCAGGTCTTGTGATTTGGGGACACTGATATTCTCAAGGCTTTTGGGTTCAGAGTTCAGGAGTGTCTGCATCAGGATCTGGGTGGAAGTAGTTGTAAAGGTTGCAGTAGAGTTTCACCTTGCCTGATAAATACTACATTCTCTCTCTCTCTCTCTCTCTCTCTCTCTCTCTCTCTCTCTCTCTCTCTCTCTCACACACACACACACACACAGTCTTACAATGTTTTGCTCACACACACATACACACACACACACACACACACACACACACAGTCTTACAATGTTTTGCTACATCAACTAGGCTAGGCAATTGATTAACAGTTGGTGGAAAGGTTGGCTCCTTAGCCCTAGGAGTTATTTGGGTTGTGATTGTCAGGTCCAAGCTGTCAGCAGAACCATTAATTCGAGTGGCATTACAAATCCTGTATGAATGCCCATTCTTTGACAGATTAATGCACAATTGAGATAACATTGCTTAGTGGAAAGAACATTGTAGCTGAATTCAGAGACCGTGCCATTTACCAACTCTATGCTTTTGGGCAAGGTATTTCAACAATTTGGGTGAAAGACTCTCTCCCCTCCCTCCTCACTACACACAAAATAAAGAAACTGGATTAGGCAATGACCACAGTGTCCTTAATTTCCAACAGTTTATTTTCCTTATTAACTTTCTTTTCTTCCAAAATTATTTCAACATGTAGAATAATTTCTTTTTCTCCTCCAATGGCTTTGGTCACAAAAGTATTCTCCTTTTACTCAATGACCTTGAGAGAAGGCAAAACTTTTAAAGTGGACTGCCTTGTTTCTTCTAAAATCCTTACAAAGAATGAAGAAATCATCCCATACAACGTAGAAATGAATCAGATTACACTGAAGTCAGTGATTCAGTCCTCCCTCTGTCAGGTTTTTATCCACAAATAGGACATCTGTTTTATGTTCTGTTAACCTTACTGATATGTCATTGCTGGGAATGTTTCAGTTCTTTCCTTGGATTAACTACAAAGTTCATCTCCACAAATTTTATAGTGTAATAGGGGAAGGAAGTGTTCTAGGAAACCAACAATATTGTTCTTATACTCTACCTCCCTGGACCAGAATATTTGGGGGAGTGGAATCATCCTTGATAAATATGCAGTACACTATCATTGGCTAGATTAGCAGCATCTACTCACAGAGTCAATTAATTAATCAATAAGTATTTATTAAGCCCCTGCTATAAATGAATGGTTATACTAGGTGATGGGGATGTGTAGAAAAACATTAAATAGTTCCTGGTCACAAATAATTTATATCTTATTAGTGGAGAGAATATCTACATATATAAGTGTATGCTACACAGACACACATGTGTATATATGTGTATACATATACATATATATATATGTGTGTGTGTGTGTGTATTTCAACTAAATAATACATTTTTGCCTATTAACTTCTTGAGGGTTTCCTTCACATCTTTGTTCCTCAAACTATATATTATAGGGTTTAGCATAGGAATCACTACTGTATAAAAAACAGAAGTCACTTTGACTATGAGCCATGAGCTTTTGGAAGTGGGTACACAGTAGAGAAAGAGAATGGTCCCGTGGAATATGGCGATAGCTGTTAGGTGGGAGGCACAGGTGGAGAAGGCTTTCCACCTCCCACTGGCTGAACGCATCTTCGTAACAGTGACAAAAATAAAAAGATAGGACATGATAATGATTATAAGGGTGCTTAACTCATTGAAATTGGCAAAGATAACAAGTATCGTTTCACTGAACTGCCTATCTGAACAGGAAGCAGAGAGGATGACTGAGTACTCGTAAAGGAAGTTATTGATAATGTTAGTCCCACAAAAAGACAATATAAGGAGAGAGTATGTGAATATCAAAGAAGATATTATTCCCCATGAATATGCCCCAGCAACCAGCAGTGCACAGAGTTTTTGAGACATGGCAACTGTGTATAGCAGAGGATTACAAATGGCCACAAAGCGATCATAAGCCATCACTGCCAACATGAATGTCTCTGTCACCACGGACGTCGCAGTAAAAAAGAACTGTGTGATGCATGCTGTAATAGAGATTGTTCTATCTTCCACAAGCAAATTCTCTAACAGTTTGGGGGTAACTACAGTAGAGTAACAGAGATCCACAAAGGACAAGTGGCTGAGGAAGAAGTACATGGGGGTGTGAAGTTTGGGGTTGATCTTAATGACTACAATCATGCCCAGATTCCCCACAACAGTTACTACATAAATGGTCAAAAACACAAGGAAGAGAGGGACTTGAAGATCTGGATAATCAGAAAATCCTATGAGTATGAATATAGCTGCAACCGTCTGATTTTGGTCAGCATTCACCATGGTCCCTGCTGTAAGGAAATAGAAATTTTATCTTCAAAAACAGAGCCTTAAAAAGAGTGGAAGATAGCTTGAGGAGTGCGTGGTTTGGTATTGCTAAATCCATCTCCTACGGTGTAGAGAGAGCCAGTTATTAAATTTTCAGTGTGAACATTTACAACTTGGAAATTAGCAAAAACCACAAGTCATAGCTTGATTTATTGAGTTGTTGAATAAAATGCTAATACTGAAGATTAAACTTAAAAGTTTATCTTTTTGTTCATTTTTGAAAATCAATCGTTAAAAATTTATGACTACTGGAGGAAAATCATGCAAGATGGAGAAAGCAGAAGAGAGAAATGGGTGTGTTGAGTACAATAACCAAGGGAGAAATGAAAAGAAGTATCTTCAAAGTTGGTGTTGATATTCACTGGTCTAAACTGTACTGTGGCATGTAGTTTGTCCTGGGAGAAGAGATAGTACACATAGTAATACTGTGAACTGACTATGTTTGAGTGAACTTAGAGTAGAGGTTATTAATTTTTGTCTATGTATAGGTCTCTTTCTCATGGAAAAAATGCATAAAATAAATGGCATGTAATTAACAACAAAATCAATTATATTGAAATGAAGTTAAAACTTCATTCTTAAGTTCCCCACCCACCCACCCTGGACTCATTTTGCAATTCTGGTGCTATTTCTCAGGAGAAAATCTTCTACATTCCAAACTGAAGAAAATGCTAAATTTTAGTCAGAGGAGAATGAAAATAAAGAGGGAGATCCCCATCCAAGTTCATAGAACCCCTGAATTCTATCCATGGACTCCAAGATGATCCCTAACAGCAACAAATTTAAAAACATTCTAGGAAGTTATAACTCTACACAGAGTTATAAATCATAACAATTTTGACTGGGTTGTATAGCATAGGAAAAGGAAGAGAAGAAAGTTTGATATTTGGCAAGATTCTGAGGATAACAGGTAAGCTCAAAAAATCATCAGGCACAAACAACTATTCATGGGTAAAGAAGTAAGAAGGGTTAAGTATATGCCAAATGTAAAAATAGTCAAATCCTGATGAATAATGCTTCCCATTGTCTCTTTTGACATAGGAAGAAAACTGATCAATCTTCCACTACTGTCACTACAAT
This sequence comes from Trichosurus vulpecula, assembly GCF_011100635.1. NCBI lineage: Eukaryota > Metazoa > Chordata > Mammalia > Diprotodontia > Phalangeridae > Trichosurus > Trichosurus vulpecula. The sequence goes on along the minus strand of NC_050578.1, from coordinate 262,364,103 downwards.
GGGTTAGCATGTATGTTCCCCAAGCTCTCAGTTCCTCTACATACTACGTCCTCAAGGTCTTGATATCTAAATATTTCCATTGAACCAATATTTGTAAACTTACATCAATTCTATTTATACCTTAATTTCCTATTTCTTTTCAAGGTCTCTCCTAATACGAAGTTGCTCTGTGATTCTCCTCTGTCCTACCAAAAATCTAGGTTTCATTGTAAGCCCTGAACATGTGAAATAACTTCTCTTGTATTTTCTGTGCATTCTTTCCCAACGTAAACCTGTCTGATAACTATGATAAACTTTTTGTACATTATCTATATCAAGTGTCCATGCTTGAATTAATAAAAATAAGAGTTCTGGATTTTTGTTGTTGTTTTTGGCTTATTTCTCTTTTTTTGGGAGGGACCATGAGTAATTTAAAACAAGTCATGAGATCAACAATAACAAAAAATAAAGACAGCAACTATGGTTATTAACTATGTTTTAATCTTTTTTTTGTTCTCTCTCATTTTTTGAAAAATTTTCATATTTTTGTTCAGTATAATGGAATTTGTAAGTGTAACAGCCAAATGATATGTATCAATGGGACAAAACTAACATCTCTTAAAATTCTGAATATCAATCTTTCATAAAAGTTAAGAAGTTAAGATTTCTTAGCCTGGCATTGAAAGTCTTCCAAAAGTTCTACATTCCTCCTTTCCCTGCGTTCACTACCTTTACTGAAATACTATTCCCTCTTGTAAAGCTCTTCACCCTCATCTTCACCTATTTAAGTATTCACTTTCTATCAAGGGGGCTTGAAAGAACTCCCTTTTCCCTGACCTCTTATCTCCCATTGACTATTCCCTTCTTTCAATATATGGAGTGCTTGCTACCTTCAGCATTCATTGTCAATTCAGCATTTATTGGCTTACTTAATTTATAGGGATAGGGATTACATCAATGATTTCATCGGTATAGGAAACTCTCACTGAAGGATATTCCCTGTGCCTATATAGACTAGTGCCTTTTCTGTACCTTAAAGTCTTAAAGACTTGCTTAGAGCTCTGGGATGTCAAATGATGTGCTAATGGTCATGAAATTAGTATATAACAAAAGTGGGACTTAGAAGCAGGTCTTCCTGGTTTTGAAGCTGGCTTTCTATACAGGATACCAAGTTGTCCTTCATATTATTACATATACTCCACACACACACACACAATATTATAGTATGTATAACATTTCCAAGAAATATATTTAGCACAGTGATATACTTACCGTATAAAATAGTACTTGTATCTAATATAAAATCATGCTATATATAATGATTAGATAGATCAATAGGCTTCTTTCTATCCATCCGCCAACTCTACACCTAAACCTCTTCTTAAATGAAAGTGAGCCTGGGCTTCAGAAAGTTAGGCCAAAAAAGCTCAAAATCTGGCAATTTTTATCAAGCTGGAATGGCTCCAAGTACAAGAAAATGGGGAAAAGAGGCTTGTTGTCTGCAGACCAGACATTCTATATTTAAATAAGCTTATTATTGTTTGATGGCTACTAGATGATGCAATTTTGGGCTATAATAAGTCTTTGAGAGAAATCTGCTGTTACAGATGATTTATGATATTCATCAGCACAATTGCAGATTAGTTAAAGGTCAAGCCAGAATCTCTTACACCTCCATATAAATTTTGAGTCCCTTGAGCACAGAAACTATATTTAATGACTCCTGGTTTGACAGTGTGTTCAATAAATGCATATGTAAATTCAATAAGTGCATATTGATGATGTTTATTCTTAACATTTTAATTCAACACCTGCAACAATACTCTAGCAACTTCTTTCTCATTTATTAGGCAAAGTCATGAGGAAAAATTATGCTCTACCATTTAATAATTGGTCAACCCTGTATCCCATTTTGTCAAACCCCATTTCTCAGTTAAGTTCAAAACCATGATCTTTCCCAGTGTGAATTAAATGTGTGGTTGAACTGAGTCTCTCCCTTAAGCAAGTGTTCTTCTGCCCTAGTCTCTCCTTGTAAAACCAGAGGTAGTGTGATCTCCCCCAGGGAAGGGGGAATATTGGGGCGGGTCCTGATTTTCTAGCTAAGATTACTAGAAGCAGTTGAGGCCCATAAAGCAATTAACTGTACTTAATTGTCAGAGGAGTGTTATCAGTCACACCTGACTGTGGACCCACTTTCCCAGATGCAGAAAGTTGTAAAGCTTCCCAACTCCTCCCATCTGGGCCACTGACCTAACTGTAGGGGCCAGTCTGACCTATACACATCGCTATTAATAAGCTATTACCTTGCTTGAAGAAAATGTGTCTCAGTTTCCCCGCTACTGGTCTTTGATATGACACAGTCGTGAAAGAAGAGCATCCCAGACAAAGGAAAAAGAAGCAAAGCCCAAGTGTGCTGACTCCACAGTCTGTGGGATCATGTATTTCTTATTTCCCTGGTTCTGTCACAAATGAAATTGCTGGGAAAACACTCCCATGATTAATAACATCCTGGAGAAAAGCACGCTCAGCCTAAGGCCAGTAGGGGCCATGTGTGGTACATTCCTACAGAGAAGTATAGCAGTTTTCATTGGGCATACAAAACAATCGACACTATTTCATAGCTAAGCTCAAACTGGACTTTAAGGAAAGACAACCCACCTTCCTGAAATGGAGGCAAAGAATTGGGATAATGTTGTACAATTTAAATCTAACTCACAGCCTTTGGAGACTCAGACCCTAGAGAATCCATTACTAAGTTTCTGGTTTTGTTATTGTTGTTTTCTCCCCTCCCATGGCTCATAAAATAAGTGATTAGATATAATGCCATTTCTCTTGTGTCTTCTTTATACAATGAGATGTCCTTGAAAACACAGAGGAAGCATCCAACTTGAGAATTATTTTCAAACTGCTTTATTTCCAGCTAGTTCCAATCTGCTTCACAAACATTATGGCAGGCCCCTACAAGGATGATGTAACAGTAATTCATTGTGCAGAATGTATAATGCCGTCCACTTCTATGATTTTCCTCTGGGAGTTCTGGGAGTTGTTCTGCGAATAACCATAAAGGGAGAGAAAGCATGAAGAAATTTTGGATGGGTAAAGTTGGATATTGCTTCCTTATTTGGTTGCTTGTCAGCAACATGCAATAAAAGTCAACTTAGCAATATTCAATCCAATTCAGTACAAATAAAATTAACTGGAGTTGAGAGAGTGAGATCAGAGTTTGGATATAAAAATAATGACAAAAAAGATGCTTATTATGTGCAGAGTTCAGGTATAGTAGATGAAGGATGAAAAATAATTTAGATACTTCAATTTAAAAAAAACATTTGTAAAGCACTATGTTTCAGGGACTCTTGGTAGATTTTCTATATGTAGAGTTGGCAGGCCCTGCCAACTGATAGACAATGAGGGTAATGAGGAAGGAAGGAACGAGCATCTTTTGGTGTTAGAGAAGGGCAACTATACTGATTTTGGTACTTTCAATAGTTTAGGAAGAGGGACAGACTTGGGAGAAAGGAGTATGGGTTTTATTTTGAAAAGGAGAGGTTTATCAGACAAAAAGTTGGGTGACATTCAAGAGGCAGATAATGATGCCAGACCGGAGCTCAAAAGAAATGTAAGGGTTAAAAATGTGGATCTGAGAATCTTCTGCACAAAGATAACCATTAGGATCTGACTAGCACACACACAGACATTCAGTTTTATATAGAAATGCAAATTACTCCATCGGGAAATAGAAAGGGATAAAAGAAAAGGTGCATGTGTGGGGGGGTGGCAGTGATAAAAAAGAGGGAGCATAAAAGGAGGCATTGGTTAGAAGTAAAATAGACTTTGAGAAAGCACATGATAAAAGAGGGGGGGAGGGAAGAAACAGAACTAAACTATTAAAGGGAAATACACAGTTAGTAATCAGAACCATGAATGTGAATGGGACGTGCTCACCCATAAATTTCACTTAAAAAAATAGCAAAGAGGTAAATAGAAGAGGGCCCCAGACAGAGTCTTTGGTATGCCCAAATTTTAGTGGGAATGACTTAAAAGAAAATCCAGCAAAGGAGACTGAGAAGAAACAGTCAAAGAAATAGGAGAATAATCAGAATACTGCAGGGTAATGAAAAATTTGAGAGAAGAGTTTACAAAGGATGATCAGAAACATCAAAGGCTGCAGATGAGGATTGAGAAAAGGCCATTAGATTTGGTCATTAAGAAATTTTTGCTAACTTTGGAGAGAACTGTTTCACTTGACTGATGAAATTGGAAGCTAGGTTACAGAGAAATAAAAACAGAGAAGACACAAAATCAAAGCAACAATCCCACAATGCCTTCTCAAGGAGTTTATCCACAAAAGGGAGGAGAAATATAAGATGGTCAATAGCAGGGAGTAGTTCAAGAGAGTTTTTGTCTGTTTATTTCATCTCAGTTTGTTTTTGGATGGAAGAGATATGAACATATTTGTAAACATTATGTAAGCAACAAATACCTGAGGAGAGATTACTGAGAGTAGGGATGACAGAGGGGGAAATTTGCTGGAAAAGATGAGATGGAATGAGACCAATAGTGCACGCAAAGAGGTTAGCTTTTGCAATGAGAATGTTCATCTCTTTGTATGGAACAGAAGCATAGGAGAACGTAGGAAAAAAAAAATCTGAATGATGTGAGATGAGAAGGGGTGAAGAGGGAGTTCTTGGTGAATAGCCTCAAATTTTTTAATGAAAGATGTCACCTCTCGCAACTGAGAAAGTGAGAGGAGACAAACTGCGATAAGTTTGAGGATGAAAGTAAAGGTTTGCAAAGGATGCTGTGGTACATGTAATAATGAGTCAACTAGGAAGTAACAACTGGATTGGTACCAGCCTCTAACCTGTGAGTGGCCAGGGCTGAACAAGGTAGGATACAAACAGGAGAGTTAGGAATCAAACAAAAATTTAATTTCAGAGAGAGGAAAATAGGTTTTCAAACTGAAGTCCCCCTGAGAATGGGGGCTTGTGGCACTGGTAGGGCTTTTATACATGAAAACCACAGAAAGGTGGGACCCAACAGTTCCCATGATTAGCATTTCTTGGGACAATACAGGCATTCTTCAGTCCTGTGAGAACAGACCCCAAGTTAATAGAATTGTTTAGCCTTGTGATTTCTCAATTCTTTTTATTTTATTATTAATTGTTCTAGTTTTAGTTTACAACATTAAGGTTACTCAAGTTTTTTGAGATTCAAATTTTCTCCCCCTTCCTCTTCTCCCCCCTCCCCACCCAAGACTGCATGCAATTTGATATATATTCTATATATACCTTCACACTAAACATATTTTCACAAAAGTCAAGTTGTAAAGAAGAACTACAACCAATGGAATGAACCATGAGAAAAAAGAAACAAAAGAAAAACAAAATCAAACAAAAAAAAGAGAGAGAGAACAAATGGTTTGCTTCAATCTGCATTCAGACTCTGTAATTCTTTCTCTGGATGTGAATTGCTTTTTCCATCTTGAATCTTTTTGAGTTGTCTTAGAACCTTGCATTGCTGAGAAGAACCAAGTCTATCAAAGTTAGTGATCAAAGATACTGTGTGTCTGTAATCATGTATAATGTTCTTCTGGTTCTGCTCCCCTCACTCAACATCAGATCGTGCAAGTCTTTCCAGATCATTATAAAGTCCATCTGCTCCTCATTTCTTATGGCACAATAGTATTCCATTACATTCATATACCACAAATTGTTTAGCTATTCCCCAATTCCCCTTTATTTCCAATTCTCTACCGCCATAAAAAAGAGCTGCTATAAGTCCTTTTGCCACTTTTATGATTTTTTTCTTTGAGATATAGCCCTAGAAGTGGTATTTCTAGGTTAAAGGGTATGCACGTTTTTATAGCCCTTTGGGCAAAGTTCCAAATTGCTCTCCAGAAAGGTTGGATCAATTCACAACTCCACCAACAATGCATTAGTGTTCCAAATTTCACAAATCCTTCCCAGCATTTATGATTTTCCTGCTTTGTCATGTTAGCCAATCTGACAGGTGAGTTGTGGTACCTAAAAGTTGTTTTTATTTGCATTTCTCTAATGAACAGTGATTTAGACCAGAGCTGTCCAAAATGCAGCCCCCACAGGCCACATGCAGCCCATGATTTATGTGGCCCACCTAGAAGCATAGAAATTTACATAAATGCTTTAGTAAATGAACCCAAGCTACAGCAGAGCTCTCACTAAAACGGCAAATCAAAATATATTGTCTATTGTTTCAATAAAAGCCTAAGGTTAGATAGCCCTGATTTAGACCATTTTTTCATATTACTAAAATATCTTTCATTTCTTCATCTGAAAACTCCCTATTCATATCTTTTGACCATTTGTCAAGTAGAGAATGACTTGTATTCTTATGAATTTGACTCAGTTCTCAGTATATTTTAGAAATGAGGCCTTTATCAGAGACACTGGCTATAAAAATTTTTCCCAATTTTCTGCTTCCCTCTTAATCTTGGTTGCATTGGCTTTGTTTATATAAAACTTTTTAATTTAATGTAATCAAAATTATCCATTTTGCATTTCAGAACACTCTCTATCTCTTCTTTGGTCATAAATTCTTCCCTTCTCCATAAATCTGACAGGTAAACTATTCCTTGCTCTCCTAGTTTGCTTGCAGTTATCAGCATTTATATCTAAATTGTATACTCCTTTCAACTTTATTTTGATATATGGTGTGAGATGTCGGTGTATGCCCAGTTTCTGCCTACTATTTTCCAGTTTTCCCAGCAGTTTTTGTCAAATAGTTAGTTTTTATCCCAGAAACTAGAGTCTTTGGGTTTATCAAACAGTAGATTACTCTAGTCACTACCTAATGTGTCTTGTGTACCTAACCTATTCCACTGATCCACCACTCTGTTTCTTAGCCAGTACCAAGTAGTTTTAATGACAGATGCTTTATAATACAGTTTAAGATCTGACGTGGCTAGACCACCTTCCCTACCATTTCTTTTCATTAGTTCCCTCCATATTCTGAACCTTTTTTTCTTCCAGATGAATTTAGTTAATATTTTTTCTAGCTCTATAAAATGATTTTTTGGTATTTTAATTGGTATGGCACTGAACAAGTAAATTAATTTAGGTGAAATTGTCATTTTTATTATATTAGCTCGGCCTAACCACGAGTGACTGATTTTTTTTCCAATTATTTAGATCTGACTCTATTTGTTTAGAAAGTGTTTTGTAATTGTGTTCATGTCGTTCCTGGGTTTGTTTTGGCAGGCAGACTCTCAAATGTTTTATGATGTCTACAGTAATTGTCCCAAGTCTTAAGGGTCATTGAGCCTTAAGACTGTTCAGTCAGGTACAGAAATAGACTTAGGGTGGTGGGAACAGGAGTACAGCACCTGGTTCCTGTTCACTTAGCAGTTACTAGCAGGGAGATTATTCAATTTCTGGAGATTGATTCTGCTGTAGTGTGTTGACTGTTTCTGGCTCTCAGGTCCCAGGGAAACAGGGAAGTTCCAACAAGTATAAATATATATTAATATGAAAATCATAAATCCCTCAGAGAATACCTGGTGCTGGTCAAACTAATATATTTTGCTGAGAGGATGAGATCGTCAGAGGGTGAGTCCAAAGGATTGTTGTTATTGCTAAGCTTAGGGAACAATCTGCTTGCTAGGCTTTAGCTCTGGAATATAGGCTATCTCCAAATATCTTGACAGAAGTTGTAGAAGAATTATATCACTGCAGTGAGAATTCAGTTCATATCATATACATGTAAGTTGGTAGTAGATGCAGTCAACACACTTTTAATATTTTCTTCATCTTTATTCAGTAGTAGCTGAGCAGGAGTGAAGTCAACAGATGATTAAAGTAATCGAAGGCTGAATCTTAGAAGGTGCAAGACCTTCTAAGGATAAATGGGAGAAAAAAATTAAGAAAAAAAAAAAGCAAGTCCCCTTTAAGAAAAGGGAATAACATAGAGTTGAATTTGGTTACCAATTACTCAAGATGTGGAAGGTTACAGAGTATAGTTATTTGAAGAAGAGGAGGGGTGGGTAAGGTTAGACCTGAGAAGCAGAGTGATTGTAATTCATGATGATAACAAAGAACTGGTTTGGAGATTTCTAGGCAGAGGGAGAGGTAGAATGATAATAGATTGTTATCAGACAAAGGCATTTCAGAGTTAATGCATAAGTTGCTGTTGTTGCTGTTGAGTCATTCAGTTGTGTCTGACACTATCTGACACTATGGACCCTGGTATGCCAAGCCCTTCTATCTCTCACCATCTCCCCAAGTCTGTCAAAGCTAATACTTGTTGCTTGGATGACATTATCTACCCATCTCATTGTCTGCCATCTTTTTCTCCTTTTGCCTTTAGGGTATTTTCCAGTGAGTCCTGCCTTCTCATTATGTGGCATGAGCTAGTTTTACTTATGGAATAGACATTACAGTGATTATGATAAAAGGAGCCGATAGTTTTAGAGTGAGATATTGATCACTTTGGGTTGAAGGAGAAGGATTTAAGGGAGTGGTCACTTAAACAATCATTAATGGGATCTCAGAATCAATGAAACAGGGAGGGAGAGAAGGACAGGATAGGATTTATTTCTTTTAAACCATGACCAGGGATTTAGATAGCTACTATAAAAGTCCCTCCCCCAGTTTTCTCACTTCTTTAAAGATAGGAAGACTTATCCTCTGTTGCCTCTTCAATGGAGATGAGAAAAAGGTTCCAGTATTACCAGCTCTCCATACCCACCTTCTTCTTCTTTTAGTTCCTTCTTTCATGATTCTTTTCATGAGATAATTTCTCCTTTTAATCTCTTCCTACCCAATTTTGTGTTTGAGAATCGCCTCATCATACACAACTTGGTCATGACCTTTCTTTCAAACTACCTTAGTAATGATGACAGTTTTAAGACTACTATTACTACTAATAATAATTACTAATATTAATAACATTTTCATATATCACAAGTAAACATTTTTACATTAATCAGTGCTTTATAATTAGTCTTTAATGATTTCCTTACAGTTCTTCTGGATCTTTTATATTGAATTTTCCATTGAGATCTGGTCTTTTTGTTTCAAACACCTGTTTCAGTTCATCAAATGTCCATTTTCTTTTTTCATTCAGGATTATATTCAACTTTGCTGGATAAGTTATTCTTGGATGCAACTCCAGCTCTTTTACTTTTCAAAATATAATGTTCCAAGACCTACAGTCTTTTAGTGTAGAAGCTACTAGGACTTGTGAAATCCTGATTGTTTTTCCATGGTATTTAAATTGTTTTGCATTTTTTCTTCTTGTTGCTTACATTATTTTCTCTTTAAATGGGGAAATTTGAAACTTGGCTATGACATTCCTGTAAGTCTTCTTCCTAGAATCTCTTTCAGGTGACAATTGGTGTGTTCTTTCTATTTCTGCTTTACCTTCTTGTTCTAGAACTTCAGGGTAATTTTCCTTAATAATTTCTTGTTAATACTGTATCTGGATTCTTTTTTTTTTTAATTGTAACATTCAGGTAGGCTTGCAATTCTTACATTGATAATCCTTGTGATCTGTTCTCCAGAACACTTTTTTTTTTCCTAATGAGATGTTTCTCTTTTTTATTTTTTCTCGTTTTATTATGCTTTGGTATCTTACAATGTCATTTGATTCCACTTCCCCAATTCTAGTTTTCAAGGAATAATTTTATTCCCTAAGATTTTGTATCTCCTTTTCTGATTGGTCAACTTTGTTTTCATAATTTTCTTGAATACTTTTTTTTTTTATTTTTTGGCTAACTTTTCCTTATTCTATCTTATTTAATTTTTGAATTCCTTTTTAATTTCTTCTGAGATTTCTTTTTGGGCCTTGTAACAAGTTGACATTACTCTTTAAGGTAAGAGTGGCTTTTTTATAAACCTTACTTTTTCCAAATATAAACCCAGATCTTCTTTTATACTACTTTATACTAAAATAGCTATCAATGATACTCAAATTTATTTTTGTCTTATTTTATTTTTAGCAGCTTAGTAGTATTATTATGAAGTTTTAATCCTGAGTTGTGGGTAATGTTGCCCTAGGCCTCAAGTCCTTCTTATCATTGTTTTCTGACTTTTGTTTGGGGGCTTAGCCTCAGGACTCCTTTCATCCTTCCCTAAGCCCCAGCAACACTGCCCTGAAAATTTTCTTGCTCCCTCTGATACCGAACCCACCTGGCATATGCTTGCTGCTCTCACCCACACCCATAGATAGGGATCACATCTGGTCAGCACTGGTAGGCCTGACTTCCAGAAACATCAGGGGGTCCTTCAGTCTTCCCTCATTCAGCTGTCTGCTGTTCTTTAGATGAAAGTTTGTGAGCTAAAAGTTTGTAAGGTGAAATTTCTTCAGGCCTTGCATGCTGTGAAAGTTGAGATAAAATTTCTTAAAGCCTAGTCTGCTTCCTTAAGGGTCTACTGTTTGTTGATTCAGTGGAGTTGACCCACAGGTGTTTACACTTCACTCAGACCAAACCTCAGCCTCTGGAGTCTTCCCTGAGGTCCTCTCAAAATATCTTAGAAGAACACCTGCTTTGTTCCTTTATTTTTACGGCTCTACATTCATTTTGTGGTGATTTTCTGTTTGTGGAGGAAATTTAGGGAACCTGGAAATATCTGTCCTACTCTGCCATATTCCAGGAATGTAAGTCATACCACAGAGCATCCTCTGACCATGATTGGAATATACAAAAGGAGACAGAGATGTCTGAATTCAACCACACATGATTCATATTGAGTATATTTTTGAGACTTTTTTTTTCTTTCTGTAAGCATCTCAGGTTAACAGGAGTACAATACTAAAATGTATGTTTGAGTTCACCTTTGGCTCCAGAGAGAAGGAAAACAGAAGAAAGAAAGATGGAATTAGGAATTGTAGAGGTGTCTGGCAAGTCTATTTCAGCCTCATGATTGTCTGCTTCAGCCCTTTTTTATGACAGGGAGTACAGACTATATTTGTTGGAAGTTACCTGCCTCAGAGAACTTAAGAGATACATCCACCAACATTATCACCTTCACCTATTCCTCCCTCTTACTTTTGGTTTATCAGGAGTCCCTTTCAATTTGTTCTTTTGTTCTATAATAATTATTTTATTATTCATAATTTTTTTCATCTTTTTATAATTTTAAGTAATCTCAAGCAAATAAATCCCTAAAATGTATAGTAGCTTCTCCTGGGTGCTTAGCGAGGATACAAGTTACTTGCCTAGCCTATGTGAGTCCATCTAAACCTTTCAGAGCACTTATTATAAATGTAATCTGACCTGCAATGTTCACACCTTTCTACCACTTCTTAAGGGAACGGTATTCAAATGACTAGTAGCATTGCTATAAGAAAGGATGTTTTCATTTATTATCTAAGAGCTTCACTCACAATGGGTCTGTGATTCCTCAGATCAAAATTACCTTATATTTTGGTATATAAAGTCTTAGAGGGCAGAGATTTTTTTTAAACATTTTATTCCTATTCCATAGCACAGCCTTGATCAGAGAGTAGGCACTTAATATTTTTTTTTTCCTATTCATTCAAGTGATTGTCTTAGATAGATGGCAAATTGCAGAGAGCTTAAGAAATAAAAGAGAACAAATTTGGACACTATGTAATGTGGTGAAAAGAGATCTACTTAAGAGGCAGAGAACTCGAGTCCAAATGCTACTTCCCTCACTTCATGAGTAACCATGAGCAAGTTATTTAACCTCTCCCAGCTTAAATGTAGAAAATAATACATGGACATACACATCTGTCACAATATGCTTTTATTAAATAAATTCATGAGTTCTCCATGGATAGGGGATTATTTTTGATTCCACTGCTAAGTATGTAACCAAGGAGGTCATTGGAAATATGTGTTGCAGCATTTTTTCAACAGTAAAGAAATGGATACAATGGTTATGCTATAAGTTGAAGAATGGCCAAATTGAAGTCCATCAATATTGTTATGTTGTAAGAAATAATTCACATGACAAATTCAGGGAATGATGGGAAGACATGAATGGATGAAAAGTGAAGTAAATGGAGTAAAAAACAAAACTAACAATAATAATACTGACAAAATAACAATAATAGTAATGGTAGTGTACATATGTAAAACAATACCAGTTGAAAGAATAAAAACAAGGAAACATCTAAAGATTAATATTATGGAATTATACAAATAACATGGTCTATGAAGATATATATGAAGACATCTCACCCCTTTTTAGAGGTGGAGATGAGAGAAGTCTACCAATGTGAAACATTACATAAAATATCTGTCTTAGAGATGGTAACATTTGACAAATGTCAGTCTATCCAATAAGTGTGGAGCTATTATTTAGGAATAAATTAATGACCTGTTTGATTGATTTTGACCACACTTTCTATGACAGTAGCTCAATCAGGAAACACATTATCATGACAAATAATTTTAGTGAGTAAAAGTTTTGATATTCATTAGTTTCCTGAGGGTTTCTTTTATATCTTTGTTTCTCAGACTGTAAATTAGTGGGTTTAGCATGGGGATTATGATAGTATAAAAAACTGAGGTCACTCTAACTACGAGCCACGAGCTTTTGGAATTAGGAACACAGTAGAGGAAGAGAATGGTCCCATAGAAGATGGTAACAGCTGTCAAGTGGGAGGCACAGGTGGAGAAAGCCTTACGTCTCCCACTCCCTGAATGCATTTTCAGAATGGTGGCAAAAATACAAATATAGGATGTGAGGATAATGATGAGCGTGCAAAGCGCATTGAAGTTAGCAACAATAAAAAGTATTATTTCACTGAAGTGTTTGTCGGAGCAGGAGGCAGAAAGAATGACAGAATATTCACAGAGAAAATTATTAATAACCTTAGTCCCACAAAATGACAACACAATGAGAGAGTAGGTAAATATCAGAGAAGAAATTGTGCCCCATGAATACGCCGCAGCCACCAGAAGGGCAGAAATTTTCTGTGACATGGAAACAGTGTAAAGCAGGGGGTTGTAGATGGCTACGTAACGGTCATAGGCCATCACTGCCAATAAGAATGTCTCTGTCACCACAAAGGTAGCAGTAAAAAAGAACTGTGAAATGCAACCCTGGAGGGAGATAGTTCTGTCTTTCACAATTAGGTTTTCTAACAGCTTGGGAGTGACTCCGGTGGAGTAACAAAAGTCCACAAAAGACAAGTGACTGAGGAAAAAGTACATGGGGGTATGGAGTTTCGAGTCGATCCTGATGATCACAATCATGCCCAGATTCCCCACCACAGTGACCACATAGATGGTCAAGAACACTAGAAAGAGAGGGACTTGGAGGTCTGGATAATCTGAGAATCCTAAAAGGATAAATATGACTGGAGCACTTTGATTCTTGTCAGTAGTCACCATGGCTTCTCTTCAAAAGAATTCAAAATAGATTCTGAGAAGGTGAAAATGAAATAAAATGAGTTACTTATGGAATGTAGGGAATGAATTCCTGAATTGAGGAAAATGTATTACTAACATAAATTTTGGAAGTAAGATAGATTAACTTTAAAATAAGTATTATTATAAATAATATTTTCATTTTGAGAAAAATTCAGTAAAATAGGAATGGGGAGAGGAGAGAGAGAGAGAGAGAGAGAGAGAGAGAGAGAGAGAGAGAGAGAGAGAGAGAGAGAGAGAGAAAACTGAATTAGAGACAAAGACAGATTCTATTCTGAATTCTCTGAATTAAGGGATAAGGATCCCCTTTCCATGATCATTGGCATGCCATTATCTAATCTTTGCTTAAAACTTCAAGTGAAGGGGAAACCACTACTTCTTGTTGCATCCCTTTTCATTTTTCAATCGTTTTCATTATCAGTCATGCAATGTCAGGAGGATCTGGGTTCAAGTGCGGTCTGTGATGCATACTAGCTATATAACTCTGAGTAGATCACTTTATCTCTTAGTGCTTCAGATAACACTCTAAGGATAAACTATAACAGAATTCAAGATCCATGTAGGTAGGAGTTTGTTGAGAAGGAGTGAGCTTTTCTACCAATATCTACATAAGATGAATTCAAAGATCTGAACATGGTTGTCTTTAGAGCTTCTAACCGTTGCTCCATATTCTGCGTGCTGATAGGAAGAAGAATTTGTCCAATCCCTTTTGCACATTATAAGGCATTTGAAGGGGGAACTCCAATACTGGAACCCTGAAGGGTCATTTTCTTAGGGGAATGAAAAAAGGAAAGCTCATATTGAGAGAGATTTGTCTTTGCAACAATGAAGTTTGCACTTAGTTTTGGGGGACTGCAGTAGAAGGAACTCAGTCAGGGTGAACCTGTGCTCAGATTGGCAAGAGTCTTCCACAGTTACCTTGAACCAGACCCACCACTCTACTATTCTCCATCCAACTTCATTCTATATTGCCATGTTTTAATTCACCCACTCTGTTTTGACCTCTCTGGTTTTGGGAACAGTAATCAACTAAAGACGGTCATTCCTAGAAAGTTCATCTCAATCAATTGCTCTAGAGATCTACTCACCATCTTGGTGACCTCCAAATTCAAAACACTCCCACTTGCCCATCACACCCTTATAAATACCATCTTCCATTATTAGAATAATAGTTTCATCAAGCCGAGGAATACTTATTGTGCATGCATTTGTTTATTTTAAAACTTGTATCTTCAGTGGATATTTATTTGTATTAGCACAGTGAAAGACAGCAAAGTGTAAACACATTTAAAAAAATCATTCATTCATACGCCTGTCCTTAATATGATAAACAACAATAGCAGACAAAGCCATGTGAAAAATACTACCTAACAGCAAACTTGTGAACTAGACAATGTCTGTCTTTGAGACCCATCCCCAGGATCTCTGAAATCCAAGTACTTTCTCTCCTCTTGGTGCTCCATGTCACCCTTTCATAGTCATTTTTATTAAGTTAATGAAGGTCTTTCTGATCTATTTAAAAATGATTCAGCAAGATACTAGCACTAGTGAGTGGATAATTAATTATTGCACCAACAGTGCCTAGTAGTATTGGAAATTTTAGGAACAGAAGATTTATTGAAAGTAGTGGAACAGAGTGGGGTACAATAAGAAAGAGGGGGCAGAGGTGAGGGTTTGTAATCATTTGTAAAACTTGTATTATAGTAAACAGTACACAAAATTTGGAGTTAGATGGTACAAGTTCATTTCACAAATATTCCATTTACTAGCTACATGACATTAGACCAGTCACTGAACCTTTTCGTCTTTTGAAAAACAATAGGTTAAATTAGAAAACATGTTAAGTTCCCTTCCTTTCCTGTTATTTTATGGTCTGTGTTGTAAGGTCCCCGCCAGATGTATATTATAAATAGCTATTATTTGCTTTCTTTAAAAATACTAGAAAAGCAGCACCAACAGAAATAAGAAAAGTCCATGAAGCAAAACCATAGATCAAACTATCTGTACTTGTTTCTTTATAGCTACTATGACCAGTGGAGAGAGAAGAAGAAGAAAGAATGACAAAGGCATTAGAAAGAGGGAAAAAAAAGTCATTATGGAGGACTTCGGTTCTGATGTGAGCATTTTCCCCTTCCCTGCTAAAAATCATTTATGTCAAATTGTTTAAATCATACTAGAAAGTAATATCCTTGTACGCATCAACAAGTGTTTACTTTTTTATAACTTCCTTGGAAAGAACATTTCTATATGATATCCTTCTACTTACCACGATGCCAAGGCAATTAAAAATATTTTTGAACTTGGATTTACATGATTCCCAAATTCTCTAAGCTTTCTTAAGCTTCCATCAATAATCTTTTCAGCAATTGACCTGATATTTTACACTTCCAAAATTCTCATAAATGACTGGTCACTTTGTAAGAAATCAATATATGGACACAGGGACTGTCTCTGTGAGATTGTCATAGAAATCCATAAGTTAGAAGCTTAGAGAATTGTTCATTGACTTTGTCAGGGTTCCTCATTAAATGACTCAGAGAGAGAATCTCAACACAGATGTTTAAGACTCCAAATATAACTGTCTCTCCACTATCCCAAGCAGCTTTTCCCTGCTTTATGACAAATGTGCAAAATTGTAAAGCAATGAAGAATCAAGGAGAGCAGGGAATGGTAGCTAGTTCAGGGCCAGACAGCAAATCTTTAATCCTTGTTTATTAATATTTTTCTCAATGTTTCCTAGTCTTTGCATTTTTGATGATTTCAGTGGAATGTGTAAACTCAATGGTCTTCTTGTGGTTCAGTCTACTGTGCTACTCTTTGTAACTCCATGACCAGAGCATCTCAGGCCCTTTTGTCCTCCACTATCTGCTGAAGTCTTTCCAATGTCATGTTCTTGCTTCCATGGCACCATCTGTGCAATGGTCCTAGGGTATGACTATGGAATGATAGGTTCATATTTTTAAGACCTTGAAGCTTTAAGATCAAAGAATCAGAGATCTAAAGTGAGAAGGTACCATGGAGGCCACTTAATTAGCCCCCTTATATGAAAGAAGGAAGAACTTGAAAATTATCAGTTAAATGACTGACTGAGCAGGTAAAGGGAGGGACAGTGACTGACACAGTGAAAAGAGAACTATGTTTGAAGCCAGAGAGGAGTGGGATTGAAATTCTGACTCTATCACATTATTTGTGTGACCTGGGAAAAGTCACTTAACAGCTCTAGATGTGCTCTTTCTAGTCTGAAAATGAGGGATTTGATGCACCCTAAGGTTGCTTTTGAATCTAAATCAATCATCTCATGAATCAACTAGTAGAGGTGAAGTTCAAACCTAGGACCTCTAGATCCAAACTCCACATTCTTTCAACTATATGATATTCTATTGTCCTTCATCTACACCAAGGGAATAGATCTGTTTCACATAAAATTGAAATGCAAATTCCATTAACCATTCTTTATGAGCTCCTCAGATTTTACCTTGACTTTTCTTATCTTTTTTATTTTGTTTCCCAAATGAGAGGAGCTTAATAGGAGAGAGCTTCTGAGTTCACTTACAGCTATGGATCTCTGCTGCTATGATTCTCAGGACACTAAGGCTTCAAGGACTAAGTTTAGTATCTTATCATCCTATGGATTTTAACCTCCCAATTACATCTCTGCAGAGAACCATGGTGTCAGCCAAAACTGATTCTTAAGACTTCATGTAATCAACAAATATACTTTCCTGTCTTGCCTTAACACCTTCATTTTTTGCTTTATTGATCTAAGTCTTAAATCTTCTGCAAGGATTGCTAAGATCCCTCCTATTTGCCAAGACTCCAAAGTATAGCTCCCTGTCAATTGACTTCTCTCTCCTCTCAATACCTGAAGCCTGGGTATTTTTTTTAGTGTGTGTGTGTGTGTGTGTGTGTGTGCGCGCACGTGCGTGTGCATGTGACACTCAGTAGGCCCTTTGTGCATGCTCTTGGTATCCAGAACAAAATTGATATTTAAATTTTCATGTCCCATCTGCTAATTAGATTTTGAGACCCCCTAGGTCATGTGGTCATGATTGATCATGACTCTTTTTCTTCTCCTTAGGTAATAAAAAAAATGACCAATAAATGGAATGAAGAAGAGGATAATGAGGAGGGAGAAAATGATTAGGAAGACATTTAATAAGAAAAAAGAGGAGGAGAAAATTACCTTGGCAATTTTGTCTTCTGCTTGCTTTCTGTCTTAAACTACAGGTGCCTCGTGGCAAGGAGGTGGGGGGTCGGAGTGAGGCAGAGGGACATCTTTCCCTTCCAGTCTGGGGCACTGAAATGGGAAAGGAATCTAATTCAAATTACATGTACTCACCAGAAATCTGACTCCTTGAGTCGATTATCCCTAAATCTCTTGTGTTGTGATTAATGAGCCTGATGCCAAAGTAGAAGATGACATGGTATAATGAGAAGTAGACTGGGAGCCAGAACACATGAGTTAGCATTCCAGAACAACCACTTATTAGTAGTCTGGCTTTAAGAATTTTTTTTTCCTTCTTTCATTAGCTCATCTATCAAATGAGGAGTCTGGACATCATAATAACAAAAGTCCCTTTCAGCCCTGGGATACTCTGATGCTATAATTCCAAGATTCTATCTCTATTGTTCTAAAATGTTTTCAAAAAAAAATAGTACTGGATAGGCTAGCAATGGGAGCATACAGTACATTAATACAGACCATTAAAGTACTTTTCTCTGACCCTATTGAGGCAATCATTTCAGGCTAATTCATAGAGTAGATGCAAAGCAAGAGAAAGTTTATGTTATTGTGTCAGAAAGATTAGTCTGAGGAGAATGTTGCAGATCACATATGTATCCTCAGGACCTTTGGGACATAACATCTAGAGAATCACAACTGACCTCTTCTCTGTGAACAACACAGCAAATTATTAGAGGGAACTCTGAGTCTCCAGTGTCCCTTTTACAGAATTTGGTTTGGTTTTGTTTTTAAATCATAGAGGTTAAGTACAATAGAGGCTTTTCAAAACAAGTTATTTGCCAAAATCTCTTTTGAAAATATAACTGCAAAGCACCAGTAAGGTAATGCAATAGTAGAAAATTTTGATAAAGAACAGAATTCCCTATTACCCTGTGACCTAAAAGATAATTTCTATTTCTTCTTCTTCTTTTCCTCCTCCTCCTCCTCCTCCACTTCCTCCCCACTTTCTCCCTCCCCCTGCCCCTCACCCACCCTCCTCCCCTCCCTCTCTCTCTCCTTCTTATTCTTCTTCTTTATCAATCAATCACCAATATAGTGCAACAAGGTTTGCTAAATTCTTTTTATTTGTTCTCATTTTACATCATGAACCTCCACTTGGTAACACTGAAAGTAGGAGATCCATGAATTAGAGGTTCTGATCTGGACATGCTACCATTTTTTCCTTCTGACTAACTCTATCATGACTGAATTTAAAGTGTAATCCTTTTGTCGACTTGTTCTTCTTACAGAATATCTGCATTTCTTTCCTGTAAACCATGTTGCCTCCTCCTCATGGAAAAAAATGTCTTTATGTCAATTACAAGCTTCATGGCTGTGTTTAAAGCATAAATGATACTGAAATGAAATGCATAAGACACACTGCCATAAATAAAATTATAATTCAAATAAAAACTCAAACAACACTACTTGCAAAAATAACAATAATAACTCACAGTTTTATAGAAGCTTCAGTTCACAGTTTACAAATGACTAAACTCACAAGACTCCTATAATAATGTTGGAAAGAATCAGCTGAAAGCATCTCCAGAACTGGGCTAGAGTGGGCCTGGAGTTCTGCATCACCGTACTCACACACATATACATATACACATGTGCATATACAGATATACATGCATATATATGTTGTTTCATTAGTAAACTTTTTAAGGTCAGAAATTATCGCACATTTTTATATTCAGCTATAAATCCTAACACATCCAACATGTTGTTTTTCAGTTGTCTCAGTCATATCTGCCTCTTCATGACCCCATTTGGAATTTTCTTGGTAAAGATACCATATTGGTGTTCCATTTCCTTCTCCAGATCATTTTGCAGGTGAGGAAATTGAGGCAAACAGAGTCAAATGACTTGCCCAGGGTCACAGAGCTAGTAAGTGTCAGAAACCAACTATGAACTCATGAAGATGAGTCTTCTTGACTCCAGGCTTGTCACTCTAGACACTGCACCAATTAAGCTGTCTTTAGCACATAGGAGGCCTTTAATAACATTGTATAAGTGGATTAGGATAATGTTCGTACTAAGTGATAGATATAATGTTTGTGTCCAGCATTTCTTGATTCTGAGGTTGGCCATCTATCCAGGTAGTGCTTTTTTTCTAGCACCTGGACAAAATGTGATTCTGAGATATGACATAGCCCCTGACCTTATGAAGTTTATAATCTAATAGGAGGCCAAAGCATATGTGTGCATATGTATGTATGTATGTATGTATGTGTGTCTCTCCGTATATATATATATATATACATGCATTTGTGATGCATATATGTTTATATATGCATATGTACATATGTATATGACTACAATTGGTTTATTAATATCATCTGAGAAAAAATATTTCTATGAAAGTCAAGCTGACAGATGAATAAAACCATTTTAAATGGCAATGTTTATTTTGTATTAATATATCTATGTGTGAGTACGTATGTGTATATATATTTATATCTCTGTATTTAAAAATACCCATACAGGAAGTTGTGGTATATGAATGTAATGGGATACTATTGTTCTATAAGAAATAATGAGTAGGCAGACTTCAGAAAAACCTGGAAAGACTTATGTGAACTGATGCTGAGTGAAGTGAGCAGAACAAGGAGAACATTGTAAAAGAACAGCAACAGTTTGCGATGACCAATTTTTATAGATTTACCTCTTCTCAGAAAGGTAATGATCTAAGACAATTCCCAAAACTTCATAATGTACAATGATCTCCACATCCAGAGAAAGAACTATGGAGTTTGAATGCAGTTTGAAGGATACTATTTTCGCTCTCTCTCTTTTTTTTTTTTTTGCTTTGTTTTTCCTACCTCATAGTTTTTGTCTTTTGTTCTGATTCTTTTTTTCACAACATGACTAATGTGGAAATATATTTAATATGATTGCATATGTATAGGCTACATCAGATTGCATGCCATCTTAAGTAGGGGGGAGGGGAGAGGAGGAACATTAAGAACTCAAAATCTTGTAAAAGTGAACGTGGAAAACTAAAAATAAATAAAGACATAGATAGATAAAAAGAGAGAGGGAAGAGCCAGGAGTCTCCACACTAAAAACGAATCAATCAACCAGGAATTATTAAGCTTTTATTATGCTACAAGAACTGTACTAAATGCTCTGTAGAATTAAATTTGATTTTATAAGAATTCTATTAGCCCATTGCATTGCTTCAGGAGTTGAAGGCTGTTACTCTCTTCCAACACTGAGTATGGCCACTCATCAAGGTGTTTGTTTCTGGCAGGCTTCCAAAAACTATCTGCTCAGCCCATTAGCTCACACCTCACTTTTTTGTTCTTTTTTTTCACTATGAAGTAGCAGAAATGTGTAGATTGAAAATAAACAAACAAAAAACAGTCATTTAATCTTGTGAAATCAGTAGATTTTTTTAAAATAAATTCTTAAGGGGTTTTAATAAAAAGTTCAGAAGCAGATGCTACATCACAGAGTTCAATGCAATGATTTTCTGACATTGATTTTTTGCATTTCAAATATTCTTTCTTCATTTACCTAAAATTATCCTGACTACCTTCAGAGGGCTGTAGAAACTGAAACTGTGACCACTAGAGAGGGGAGTAAATGAATAGGACTCAGATAATTAATTAAATATTACAATAAATTCCACCAAAATAGTTTAGCCAGTGCTCATAGAAGGCTTATAAATGATCTTATTGAGAAATTATTCTGAAATCCATTAATTTCCTGAAAGCTTCCTTCACATCATTGTTCCTTAGACTGTATATTAAGGGATTTAGCATAGGAATCACTACAATATAAAAAATAGATCCCACTTTGACTACAAGCCATGAGTTTTTGGAATTGGGAATACAATAGAGAAAGAGGATGGTACCATAGAAGATGGTAACAGCTGTCAAGTGGGAGCCACAAGTGGAGAAAGCTTTATATCTCCCAGTGGTTGAATGCACTTTGAGGATTGCGACAAAAATAAAAAGATAAGATGTAAGGATAATGATGAGAGTGCAAAATGCACTGAGATTGGCAAAGATAAAAAGCATTATCTCACTGAAGTGTTTATCAGAGCAGGAAGCAGATAGGAAGACAGAATATTCACATACAAAGTTATTAATGATTTTGGTCTCACAAAATGACAATACAAGGAGTGCATAGGTGAGTACAATAGAAGAAATTATGCCCCAAGAATATGCCATGGTCACTAGCAGGGCACAGAATTTTGGGGACATGGAAATTGTATACAGCAAAGGATAACATATAGCAACAAAGCGATCATAGGCCATGGCTGCCAACATAACCATCTCTGTTATCACACAGGTGACACCAGTGGAAAACTGTGTGATGCAACCTTTGATGGAGACACTTTTGTCATCTACAACTAAGTTTTCTAGTAGTTTTGGTGTAACTGTAGTGGAGTAACAGAAATCCACAAAAGACAAGTGCTTGAGGAAGAAGTACATTGGGGTGCGGAGTTTGGGATTGATCTTGATGACCACAATCATGCCCACATTCCCCACCACAGTGATTGCATAGATGGTGAGGAATAGTAGAAAGAGGGGCACCTGGAGTTCTGGGTAATCAGAGAATCCTAAGAGGATGAACATGACTTCACTACTCTGATTCTTGTCAGGGCTCACCATGATTCCTGTTGGAGAGAATCAGAGATGGATCATGAGACGCAAAACATAAATGAAGTTGAGGAACAGAGGATAAGGGATGACTTCTGAATTAGAAATTATTACTATAATCATGGGAAAAGTAACAATATTAGTTTCAAAGCTAGCACTTATTTTCAAATCCTATAGATTCAGGTTGAGAAAAAATCATGGATTATGAAAGAAGCCAAAGAAAGATTGACATAGAGAACGGTCTGAATATATGGGTGACTGTAAATTTGCAGAATCTAATACAATCTGCACTTGAACAGATGTCCATTTTAGAAAACAGAGCTCATCCATAAAATTTAAATGAAGGAGAACCCCCTAATTCCTGAGGTAGCTTGTTTTACTTATTTAAGCATTGAAATGGAAGTTCAAAGGTGTTTCAACTCCCTCCATTTTTGATATTAATTGTGTCATCTTGAATATGTCACTACTACCCATTTGATCAAGTTCAGTTTCCTGGAACTCAGCTAAAGAAGTCTGACTTCTCTTTCAAATAATAACCTTTTAAATATTTGAAAAGTTTTATAACTCGTATCCCCTGAACTTTTTTTCTACTCTTTTCTAATAAGGATAATTGTCACAAGACAAGCTAAAAGTAAAAGACATGTCTTTCTATAATAGCAAAATCTGGACGTGATCTTTGGGAGAATTTCAGTAGCAAGAATCCAGTGAATGATTTTTATAAAGAAGTAGTTTTCCTGGTATGATAACAAAATTGAGGTAACATGTCCATTAACATAAAATTTGCATTTAACATTAGTATGCCATAGAGGCAGCTAAGTGAGTGTTAAGTGTGCAGTCAGGAAGACCTGAGTTCAAATCCAGTCTCAGACACTTACTAGCTGTGTGAATCTGAGAGAACTATTTAACCTCTGTTTGCCTCAGTTTCCTCATTTTGAAAATGGGGAAAATAATAGCATCTACCTCCTAAGGTTGTTGGGAAGATTAAATGGGATAATAGCTTTAAACCACTTAAGACAACACCTGGTACATAGTCAGTGCTATGTTAATAATATTTATTATTTGTTTAAATGCCTTCAACACCAACCATATGCCCTAAAGAATATGTAATAGTCAATCACCTCTCCTCTTTTGCCTGGGTTTTATAACAACAATAGTAATAATAATAACTAACACTTACATAGCATTTTCTATGTGCCAGTTATTGTGCTAAGTGCTTTCCAATTATAAAAATAACATGGAGAAGTAGTTGTTATTATTATCCCAATTATACAAATTTGAAAAACTGATTCAAATAGGGGTTAGAGATGATGTACCCAGTGTTACACAGCTAATAAGTGTCTTGAGGTCGCATTTGAACTCAGGTCTCCCTGACTCCAAGCCCAGATCTCTACTGACTGCAGTGCAAATATGAGGTTGGATTAGAAAATATTTAAATACTTTTCCAGTTCTAATATTACATATTCATTGTTTTAAAGTCATTTCCAAATCTACACACCAAAATCTTATGGTCCTTTCCACTCTTTCTAAGCAAGTGAAAAGAATCCCCAGAAAAAGAGGGAAGATCCCTATAAGTCAAATCCTAGATACTACCTCCTGAAAGTTGTTTCTGGATAGCTAGAGGCTCTAATGGAAAGAAAACCATCCTGAAGCTATTGGGAAAATGTAGGGAAAGCCTGAGGTGGGGATTTTTAAGGCTCTGTTCCATCATCTTTTCTGCCAGGGAGCATTTATACTGATCCCTTTAAAGAAAACCACAATGTACTAATTATTTTCCAACCAGGAAATAACAATTGAAAAAGACAAAACAAAATATATAAACCACAACAGAGAGAGAGAGAGAGAGAGAGAGAGAGGGAGGGAGAGAGAGATTTGAAAGGTGGTAGAGACCTAGTTCTCTTGAGAAATAAATTAGTTAAGTCATGGGTGGGGTATGTGGATTAAGAAATGGGTCAGGGAAAATGGGATAGAAGCTAGCATTTCAACTTGGATATCTCTTTTTATAGAAGCCTGATAGAAGAACATTCCTGAATTCAATAAGTATCCAGGAGCAATGTCAGTGAGAGAATATACTGCCAGAAAACTGAAAATTCCAAACAGGCAAATACAGATGTATGGCTTATTTAAATATCACTTTTCATCCAGTAATAACTGTTCAATTTTGTAGTCCAGTTTCTATCATTTCAAAATATTTCTACATTTCACTTCTGTCCCCTCTAATTTTTTCCCCTCTCTTCCTTCATTAAGGGTACAAATTTCAGCTGGTTCCATCTATGCTTCTTTTCTCACCTGAACCAAAATTTATACCTGAGAATATTTCTCCTTAATTATCACCTTTCTGCTATAAAGCTGTGGCTAATAGTTGGCATTTCATAAATTCTAATGAACTGTCATTTGTTTATCTTTCAAACAACTGTGTCATCTCCTGACAACAAATGCCTCTCCTAACCATCACAACCCATCTTTCTTTGTGCCCTTTTAAATGTCTTCACCAAATTCTCATATGTATGATTCATCAAGGTTGGTAAAAAAAGAAAGATTCCTCACTGAAGTGTAATAGCTGTTTTATAACTTACACAATTAGAGACTTAGGCTTTTAGTCCTTTTTCAGTTATGTCTGACTTTCCATAACCCTATTTCGGGTTTTCTTGGCTAAGATACTGGAGTAGTTCACCATTTCCTCCTCCAGCTTATTTTACAGATTAAGAACTAAAGCAGATAGGGTTAAGTGACTTGACCAAGGTCAGACAGCTGGTAAGTGTTATTTAAGGATAAATTTGAATTTAGACTTTCCCAACTCCAGGCCAGTGCTCTATCCATTGCATCACCTAGATGCTCCTTGTTTAGTTATTTTTTCTTCGATCTTATTGCCTGAGATACAAGGTGGATAAATGACCTGTCCAAGGTCGTTGAATTCAAACACTCTCTCTTAAGGTCTTCAGAGGTAGAGCTAGAACAAAGATCTCCCTGACTCATTATCTCTACTGTACCACACTATTCTTCCTGGATATATTACATGTGTGTGTATGTGTACATGTATGCATGTATGTTTCGTGTGTATATGTGTATGTGTATATGTGTGTGTACAAATACATAGACATAGAAACACCCACACACAGAATAGCTTAGAAATCACCAAAGATAAAAGACGAGTAGCCAATGCTAGACCCCCACAAAAAAATACCTTTCTATGTATCTATCTACTTATCTATCTAGATTTTAAGCTGCTTTTTCAATCCTGCTCATCTCTTTTCTGCATTTCTTATGTCTTCAATGGATTTGTAAGTTCAGTGATTCTAGAACATACATACAGGTTTACAATTTGTTATCATTGCTTTCGGGCTTGAAGACTAATCAGCCATCTAGTCCAGTCCCTCATTTTATACAGGAGGAGATTGACACACTAAGAGGCAAATGATTTGTCCAAGACCATACAGGCATTAAACAGCTGAACTGCAAACCTGACAGGGTTCCTCTATGTCCACGTCTGACCCTCTGGATATTAGGTCCCCTACACAAAAACAGTGACTAAAAAGGGAATGATAATGATAATGATAATGATAATGATGGTGGTGATGTTTATCTGAGATAGGCCCTTCCAATTCTCCTCTTTTGGCAGTTCCTTTCTGATTTATCTTTTTGGGAACTATTGAAAGGAATATTGTAGTTTCCAGTCAATAGACCAGAAAAAAAATTGCATGGGAGGAAATTATCAGACATATCTACTGACCAGAATATATATTCTCCTGGATGCTTCATTTCTTGGATCCGTGGTAGAGATTGTGCATCTTATATTCATTTCATGATTAAATCCCTTTCTTCCTAATGACCAAGCTAAGAATTAATCCACTGGTAGACAATATTGACAGAAAATCACAGACTTGTTCACTGACTGTTCAAGGAGAATGGGATTCTCTCCATTTTACAGCAAAGCTCGGAGTCAGACATGTCCTCTTATTCTACCTGAAACCCAAGTACGGTACTTACGCTGAAGATCTTACATTTGCCTCCAAGTCCTTTGGGACCCAGGCCCTAGAGACTTCTACTGACCCTAGCTGTGTGAGATCAAAAGAAGTAATTCAAGAAAAAAAAAAGTCTCGCTATGTTATTTTCAGAGGATAGAATTTTCTAGAAATTATATTGGTCTTGCAGTTAAAATTTCCTCACAAATATTAACATAGACTTTTCATAAAATTATAAAATGCATAATTAGATGCAAATTATCAGCTAATGGAATAATTTACACTCAGAGATCTTAGGGTAAGGTTTGGCAAGCACCATTTTAATAAATACTTTTTTTCTAATTTTTCAAAATAGTTTTAATCATGTTTTATACACAAATTGCTGTACAATCATCTTAATCAAGTGAAAAGTTATAAAACCCAGACCACAAAAGATACAAACTTTCCTCTCAGTAAGTACCAAAAGTTTGTTTAGGTGCAATTAGTGACATCATAAAAGAACATTATGTAAAACAACTTAAGGACGGTTTGATTGGCAATGAATAGCTCAACACGAGGACACTTCACCTCCAAATATAAAGCAAAAATCCTGAGTGATTTACTTTCATAAGAATGCAAAAAAGGATACTAAAATGACCTACTAGTAAGAACTCTATAGTAAACCCAGTATATATGACATAAATATCATAGAAATTATGCTAAAAACATCTGATTGTTTAACAGTTGTATGGGTCAGATTCTCCTTCAGCCCATAATAACTACCAATGAGAGCATAGAGTCAAATGTGATGCTGCACTGAAAGCATTAATAAACTGTATTCATGTTGCAATAGATCAGTGAACACTTAGGTTTTTCCAAACACTTCGATTGCATTTCCCAACACTTACAGAATTATGTAGCTGTGAACTGCTATGCCTTGCCCCGCCCCCTCCAGTTTCTCCATCTTGCTCCAGGTCACCCTACTGTTTTTACTCCCATCTCCACGGACCCTACTGTCCATGTTTCCTTCTCCACGGAAATAATCCTGCCTCAGCTTGTCCCACTGTTTGCGTCCCCATCTCCACGGAAATCTAATTGTGGTCTTTCCCTTTAAATACTCTTTCTCTCCCTTTGCTCAGGGCTGTTCAATTTGAGTAATTACTCTGAACAGTCGCGAGCTTCAATAAATCCACATCTAAATTTATATCCAGGTCTCACTTGCTTTTTTTCGGCACAACAGAACATGTAGGAAGCTTCATAGAGTTTCTCAAACACTTCCATGATCGTTGGTCCTGGGATTCATAGAGGAGTTTGACTGCCTTATGCATGGCTGCTAATGGTGTGGCTAACTGCTTTTTATTAAGGTTAGAGTCTTTGCTGGCAGTGAGTTTCATTTCTGTCACATCCTGAGCCCCTGGCTCCTTGTACTGGAGAAGCATACCAGTGGCTGGAGCATTGCCTCCTCCAGCAGTAGTAAAGCACTCACTTGGTATCTGGACAATTGAAATCTGAGCAATTTCAATTTCATAATGGCTATTTCCATCCAAAACCAGGTATGTGGAATGAGGATCACCCAATCAAAACTCTAGTCTCAATCAGAGATCAGAAAAGTTCTTTATTCTTTCTCATGAGAAAGGGCACAGTCCTCATCACTCAAACAGCTTCAGCCAGGGAATGCCAGTGTTCCTGGGAGAAACAGACCTTTATAGCCCTAGCACATGCCCCCTTTTCTACTGACTGGGTATTCAGGGAATACCATATTTCCCCATGTATAAGATGCACCTTAATTTTGGAGCCTGAAATTTCAAAAAAATGTATTATATAAAGTTATTGAACTCAAGTTTTACTCAACTGCTCACAGCTTTCAGGCATCTTTTGGGCAAGTCTGGTGCATGTATACATGCTTAGTCCATTCTGTTTCATGAACCTGAAGCACCAATTGTGTCCTCCTTTGAAATCAGTTACTTCTTTTTCATCAGCAATTCTTCTTGCCTCACGCTAAACCATCTTTGTGGACATAGGAATTCCAATTGCCCTTGCTCTTCAATCCTTATCTTCAATTCCCTCTCTAAATCAGGTCATTTTGCTGACTTGCCTCTCATGGCCTTCTTCTGCTGTAGCGTTTTCAGTAGGGTTTCTTCTCCCTGAGGCCAGTCTCAGGGAGTTTTCTCAGTTGGAGGAGGACCAAACTTATGGTCACCAGCACGATTTCCATTCACTTTTGGAAACTGGATCCCTTTTAACTTGAATTCAGCACCATACGAAAATCTTTTCTGAGCCATTTCTGGGCAGAACATAGCAAAATGTACCCTAATATACTGATAACAAATGCCAAACAATGAGCCCAAAGACAACAAGCATGAAAAAGTGGGAAATGCAGTAAAAAAAAAAAATCTACAACCACTGTATAAGACGCATCCAATTGTTAGACCCGAAAATTTTCGGGAAAGGTTGTGTCTTATACATGGGGAAATACAGTACAATCTAAAAGTGGCAGCTACTACCCAACAGAAGAAAACATGCCCATGTTTGTACTAGGTGCAAACCTATAATAAGAAGTAGGAGTGACCAGGAAGTGTGTAGGTTTAGCTTCCCCACCCTTGCTGATGTGGTGCTGGAGCAATAGAAATTTATTGGGGAAAATGCAAACTTAACTCAAGGTTTTCTGGAGGAACGAAACTTAGGCCTGTGGGATGTGTGCTGCAGGCCATCTCTCACACTTAGGCAGAGTGCAGCAGAGAGATAGAAACTTAGCAGGGAGATAAGAGTATAGTAGGGAGATACTAGTGAGGGAACTTCACTGTGAGCCATCCATCACACAGGCGTCTCTGATTATCAGAAAGGCAACAAACCATCAACTCAGATTTTTCTGATGTTCCTAGTCTGTGGGGTGAGAGCACTCACCAGAAATTAATTAAGAGTCAGAGGTCTCTCAAGGTAGAAACAGAAAACTTCTTTATTATGATCTCATGAGAAAGGGTGTTATCACCACCAGCAGCAAGCTAGTGTGAGAGGTGCAGTACAGGAAGGAAAGCATTATTATATACCCTAGCTCCTTGCATCCCCCTCCCACCACTGACCTTCATGCTCATTAGTGGAGTTCAGGCTCACAATCTCGAGAGAAATCTAACCCAGGAACAAGGGAACAAGGAAGTGCTAGTTTAGCCAATGCAAGCTCATAAAAACATCTTTATCCTTATTTGGTGAGGCTCGTGCTGAGGTGGTAGTGGGGAGGAAGTGGGTCCTGGCTACTCTAAGTTGTGGATTCCTATAAGTCAGGCGATTTCTTAGTAACTTGAGACTCAGGCCTAGCTGTCAGTCAGAAGCCCTTAGCCATACTGATCCCATTCAATTTACAGAAAGGTTGAGATTTAGATTTCATGATTTCATGAGAGGTCCTCATCATCCCACTCACTAGTGTTACACAGAAACTAGCTCTGTTTATGAGCACTTTGAGTTGCTTGTCATAAAACTCTATTTCTTTCTGAGGCAGGAGCAGATACTGTGCACTATCCTACAGGGTCCACAAAACACATCCCAGGCAAGGGTACTTTTTTGCTGTAGCATTTGTCACAGAAGCACTTCCCACAGCGGCAACAGTGGTGCTTTCTGTTTATGAAATCAAACCCGATGTCACACTGCATACATCTTGGACATTCCTTGTACCGGACCTATTGAAGTTCATGGAGGCCAAAGGGATTGACTAAGGCCCAGTGCCCTGAGACCATGCGCAGCCCACTGGGCTAACACACTAGGTTCTTGCCATCATGAGGCAAGGCTTCCATGCCAGCGGCCACAGACAAGGTGGAAGTGGCCACTCAGTCTAGCCCAGGTCTGCCTCAGAGTATAATTTCTCAACCTTAGCCATCCTGTCCAGTCCCACCTTAGAGAACAGTCCAGCTTAATAAACTTCTTGACTTCACCTTGCCCAGGACAGTTAAGACACTGTGAACAGTAAACAAGCATATATTAAGTACTTTCTGTGTTCCAGGCTCTATTCTAAGCATTAGAAATGCAAATACAAGCAGAAAGATAGCCCCTGTTCTCAAAGAGCTTACATTCTAATGGGTGAAGACAAAGGAAGCTGAAAGGGCCTACAAGGAAGCTTTCCTCTGAATTCTCCCTGATCTCTGTGGCATTCCTGAAATCTCAGCCTCACCTAGGGACTCCAAATTCAGCACAGGCTGCTCTGATAATTTGGATTGTCTAGTGGAAAGGGAGGGCTGCAGAAGTGAAGAGCTGATCACGGTGTTTTCTAGGGTAGATAGCAGGGGAAGTTCTGGGAAAGGAAGAACTAGTGGCATATGGGGCATAAACCTTGCATCCAAT
This sequence comes from Trichosurus vulpecula, assembly GCF_011100635.1. NCBI lineage: Eukaryota > Metazoa > Chordata > Mammalia > Diprotodontia > Phalangeridae > Trichosurus > Trichosurus vulpecula. Next base: position 262,333,644 of record NC_050578.1, on the reverse strand, counting down.
CAACAACACCAACAACTTAAAAGACACTAAATAAACACTCATAAGAAATACATGTGTAGGGGGTTTCCAGAAAGAAGGAAGAGTGAACTTACAGGGCTGAGCCCAGCCTCTTTGCATAATCATAAATTAGCAAGAGACACAGTAATCAGTTTAAAGAAATAAAAGCAAACTTTGGAAATGAGGGGTCTGATCAAACTTTCTGTATCAAAAGAAACAGTAAATTTCTGAATTAAATAAAACAACTAGGAAATTTAGTGGAATTTTCAGATTAGAAAATTAAAATGCTAATACTCTGCTTTACTTGGGTTACTCACCAAGGGGGACCTCCACAAGAGTGCATTTCCTAAATAACTGAAACTTGCCTATTTTTTTTTCCAATGGCAAATGTTCCAAAATGTATGATGTATAAAAGAAAAGGGTTTTCCCTTTGCAGCATTAAACCATACTTCTAAAAATCTGAATCCAAGATACAAGATGCATCTTATAAACACAAGAGGAGACTATTTCATTCTATGAATTTTATTAACGTGGCAAAAATTCTGTGAATTTCCATGACGAAAAAAAAAATGAACCACTTTTATCAGTTCAGAGGGTTGTGTGTATGTGTGTGTATATGTGTGTGTGTGTGTTTCCCAATCTCTTCTGCTCATCTCATTCTTGTTATTTTGCCTTAATATCTCTGATTGCCCAGTATATTGCCTTGAACAGTTTCGTTAGTTAATATTCCTTTTTGGAATTAAATTGCTTTTTTTTGCTCCTTGTTTCCTTTTTGTGTACTCTCTAATTGTCTGGAGCAAAAATACGATCAGAATGATTAAGTATATGTTTTTCTATATCATTGATACTCTGTTATTATTACTAATATTTATCATTGTTCATTGGGGAGCTGGGTGGCTCAGTGCATAGAGCAGGGCATGGAGTTAGAAAGACTTGAATTAAAATCTGACCTCAGACAATCTCTAGCTGTGTAACCCTGGTCTAGTCACTTAACTCCCTTTGCCTCAGTTTCCTCATCCATATAATGATCTGGAGAAGGAAGTGGCAAAGCATTCCAGTATCTTTCAAGAAGACTCCAAATGGGTCATAAGGAATTGGTCATAACTGAAATCATCAAGAAGTGGCAGTTCTTTACTCTAGAAAGACACACTATAAATTTTACCATGTTCCTTTTTCAGACAGGGACTTTTACTGTATTCCTCAGAATCTGAAAAACTATGAAATATGTAGGTAATCCCAGTGTAAAAGTAAGATGTGTCTGATGATTCAATTCAGAAAAAAGTGACAAAATACAATTTATTGGAGATGAAACACACACAAAAAAAGGGAAATGAAGAATGCCACATATGGCACTCAACTACCCTCTTTTTCACATACATCAGGATACCAGAGAGCAAGGCAAAGTTCACAGAGTCTGAAGTGTTGAACCTGAAGCAGGAGAGGTATTTTTTGTTGTTGTTTTTTTGTTTTGATATTTATTCATATGGAAATTCAAATGCATACTACACATTATCCTTTTGATCTTTGTTTAGCCCCAAAACCCTATTAAGCAGACTTGTAATTTGAGATAGAACAAATATTGTTGCATATACATGCATTATCATTTTTCAAATGAATATAAATATTTGGATTAACAGAATGAAAATCCATTTAAAAGTGGCATTAAATTCAAAGTATCAGGACAAAATAATGGTGTTAGTATTAAATTAGAGTTTGGAAAATAATGGACTCTAACTCAAACAAAATTTTCCATAAGAATTACTGCTTGGGAAATCTTCCTTGTGTTAGAAATGAATATTTCTCTCTTATATTTAATAACTAATTATTGTATTAGGACCAAGGTCTTTTTTTGTTTGTTTGTTTGTTTTTTCCCCCTCTTATACTTCCTCCTCCAGAAATCAACCAGTGTGTGAGATCTGTCTTAGAGATTTACTCAAGCCATGATATAAACAGACTGCAAAAAAAAAAAAAAAAATCCAAGTTTAAGCTAATGGATGTATTCCTGCTCATTGTGTTAGCTCAGACAGGTCTGGGGAAAATATTGACTCTACCCATTATCAGGACAGGTAATATGGACACTGATATCTCTTTGACCAAGATTTGAATGACAGAAGTCATGTACCCCAAGATAACCCACCTCTCACTGTGTTAACACAACCAAGCTGATTTCCAACCCTTGGGAACACCTCCTCTTCGAAGGGCTTTTCAACTGTAATCCCACCATCATTAGGGCTCTTTGGTCTAAGAGAGAAGGCCAAATGACCATACTTTTATAAATAACCTGCTGACTTTATTAATGAAATGCTTAAATTACCCAGAAACTTTGTCTCTCAAACTTTTCAACTGTCACACTTGCCTGAATAAAATGACTATATTGAAGATAATTTGGTCTTGTTTAATGCTTTGCAGTCATCATTAGAAACATCCATCAGTTCCTATATAATTATTTATAACTGCTACAACAATAATATTTCAGAACTTATCTGTACATCTATGCCTATGTGTGTGTATGTATTCACACGTGTGTGTGTGTGTATGTGTGTGTGTGTATGTCTGTACAGTATGCATATGCATACCCATATACTATCCATGCATCTCTAATGAAACACAGCACTGGGGAGAAATAGATTAGAAAATGTCTCATCTTTAGAAGGTGGTGCTTCTACCGATCTTTACAGGAAGCTAGACATTCGCTTCCTCTATCTATCTGTGATTAGGGTCAGCTTAGCTGCTCCTGTCCTGGCTGCACACCATGCTCATTTCCTGAGATCTCTGAACATTGAGCTGCCACTTGTGTGTATTCAAATCTCTGTGAACTTGATCTCATGATCACTGTCACCTTGCATAATGGACCCCAGTCCCTGTAGGGGCCTCTGATCCAACCTGGACATCAGTGCTGAGTACCACACCTCCACACATCCCAAATTACATGGGCTCCCCACTGTCTTCAAGGAGGAAAATGAACATAGGAAAAACACTTAAGTTGGAAAATCTAATGCTGTTTCCCAGTGCTTGCAGGCAGCTGCATATTCTGTGTCAAAGAAGAGTTTGGTACAATGGAAGCTTGTGCCCTCCTCCACTTACCCTGTGTGTACTACCCTGTGTGTACCACAGTCCTGACAAACAGACTCATTTATCAATGTTGTTTTATCACAGTGTAAGCTTTTAAGTATAAATATGGGAGAAAAACCACAGAAATCTAAGTTACTCTGGAAGAACTCTAAAAAGGAAAAGCAGGAGGCAGAGGCATAGAATGGAATGACTGTTGAAGACCCTGCCAGATCTATGAAAAAAGACATAGAGCATGCATATGAAGCCCTGCTGAACACTACTCTTGACATTAACTTACCTGAACCTGAATGATGTTGGGATTAAGGAAGTTTTTAAAAAATCTGGGAAGAAGTATGAAAGAGTCCAACTAAAAAAATATAAAGTCAGAGAAAATGAAGATGCTGTGAGAAAGCCTGAGGCAGATCCAGCTTTCTTAATCCCAAGGTTCCCAGTTGTTATCATAATGGGTCATGTTGATCATAGGAAAACAACTTTACTCGACAAACTGGGAAAAACTCAAGTGGCAGCAATGGAAGCTGGAGGCATAACACAACATACTGGTGCCTTCCTTGTTTCTCTACCTTCTGGGGAAATGATAACCTTTCTTGATACCCCAGGGCATCCTGCCTTTTCAGCAATGAGGTCCAAGGGGTCTTATCTCACTGATATTACCATATTAGCTGTGGCAGCAGAAAATGGAATAATGAAACAAACTGTGGAATCTATTTCAACATGCCCCAAATAGTCAAGTTCCAATCATTCTTGCTGTTAACAAGTGTGACAAACCAGAGGCTGATCCTGAAAGACTGAAGAAAGAATTGTTGACTTATGATGTCATTTGTGAAGAGTGTGGGGATGATGTTCAGGCAATATATATCTCTGCAATTAAGGGTGACAATCTGATGGCTCTGGTAGAGGCAATAGTTGCTCTTGCAGATATATTGGAGCTGAAAGGAGATCTCACTGGTTTTTATAAGACTAGTGGTGGAGTCTCAAACAGATAAATGAAAAGGTTCAGTAACTACAGCTATTAATAAAAGAGGAACTTTGAGAAAAGGTGCAGTCCTGGTTGCCTGAAAGAGTTGGGCAAAAGTCCGTTTGCTGTTTGATGAGAATGGAAAAACAATCAGTGATGCTTGCCCCAGCATGCCAGTGGAAATTATAGGTGGGAAGGACCTTCCTTCTGCGGGTGATGCAATTCTTGGAGTAGAATCCTAGCAACGAGCAAGTGAAGTTGTCGATTGGAGGAAGTATGCTGAAAAAAAAGGAGAAAATGAAAGAGGATTTTAAAGTGATTGAAACAAAACAAAAGAACACCCATAGTAGAGTCCAGGAAAAGTTCAGATCTCTGAATTGGAAATAGAGAAGATATAGAAAGTATCAAGAAATTAAAAAAAAACCCTACAGAACATAACCATGAAGAGAAAACAAAAGAAGATTTGAACACTCTTCCTATAATTATTAAAGGGTGACGTAGATGGTTTGGTTGAGGCTATTCTGAACGTTATTGATACCTATGACACTGGAGTTATTACATTTTGGAGTAGGTGATATTCATGAAAATGACATTAACCTTGCTGAAACATTTAATGGTGTTGTATATGGCTTTAGTGTGAATGCAAAAAAAGTTATCCAGCTGTGAAAAAAGGAGTCAGAATTAAACTTCACAACAGTATCTACTGATTTGTTGAAGACCTGCAGGAAGAACTGAGCCATAAATTCACTCCCTCTGTGGAAGAACATGTAACAGGTGAAGAATATTTACTGGCTACCTTCTCTGTGACAGTAGGGGGAAAAAAAGTCCCTGTACCTGGCTGCAGAGATGAAATTTAAATTAATTTGTAATGCATGTGTTATTTGGAAAGGATTGTTAACTTCACTAAAGCGTCATAAAGATGATGTTTCAGTTATAAAAAGTGGAATTGATTGTAGTCTAAGTTTGGATGAAGCAAAAATTGAGTTTAAGACTGGAGATGAAATTATTTGTTTTGAAGAGAAAGAAGTTTTACAGAAGACTTTTTGGGATCCAGGATTTTAAATTGTTACATTAAAAAAATGCAACTGAACTTACTAATGCTTTGCTTTATTTATCCTAGAGTACCTTCATGTATATTTTGCTTTAATGCTTTTAGAAAAAAAAAGTCCTAAAAATTACTGTGTAAGTAGTTTTTAGCTGTGTTTGCTGTTTTATAGTCATTTAACCTTTGTTAGATACTTTCAAGCCACACCTTCTATTGTGCCAAAAGAGCCAGTCAGTTCGGGGGAAAATATCTGACAAAAAGCAGACTATTATCTAATTTCGCACACTGCCTTAATGTTTCATGTAAAATTTTAAGAACAGGCACTATACATGCTGAGAGACAAAGCAGAAGTATAAAGGGCACCATGGAATCCCGCTAGTGACTGTGGCATATTCTTGGGGCATAATTTCTTCTATTATATTCACTTACTCACTTCTTGTATTGTCATTTTGTGAGACCAAAATCATTAATAACTTTGTATGTGAATATTCTGTCATCCTCTTTGCTTCCTGCTCTGATAAACACTTTAGTGTGTTAATACGTTCTATCTTTGCAAATCTCAATGCATTTTCCACCCTCATCATTATCCCTACATCCTATCTTTTTATTTTTGTCACAATCCTCAAAATGCATTCAGCCAGTGGGAGACATAAAGCTTTTTCCACTTGTGCCTCCCATTTGATGGCTGTTGCCATCTTCTACGGGACCATTTTCTTTCTCTATTGTATCCCCAATTCCCAAAACTCATGGATTTTAGTCAAAGTGGGATCTATTTTTTATACTGTAGTGATTCCTATGATAAATCCTTTAATATACAGTCTAAGGAACAATCATGTGAAGGAAACCTTGAGGAAATTAATGGATCTCAAAATATTTCACAAGAAGATCATTTCTATGGATTCTATGACTGCTAGCTAAACTATTCAGATGGAATTTATGATGATTTTTAAATTCGTTCTTTCAGTCCATTTCAGTTATCCCCTTCTCTTGTGGTTACACTTTCAGTTTCTACTACCATCTGAAAAAAATAGTTACAAACCTTCTTAGGTAAATGAAGAGAGGATATTTGAAATGAGAAAAAAATCACTCCCAGAAAATCATTGAAATATACTCCATGATGTTACATCAACCTCAGAACCTTTCATTAAAGCTCCTTGACATTTTATTGTAAAATTAAATCTATTCATTCTGCAAGATTGCTGTTTCTTCACATTTCCACTGTTTCATAGAAAAGAAAGAAAAAGAAATCTCAGGTACAAGCTAGTGCAACGAGCAGATCATTCTTTAAGGTGTGCCAGAAACAAATACCTCGAGGAGTTCTTTCTCTGAAAGTAGATGGTGTTTCCCTTTATATGTCCTTTGCAGTTAATTTAGTCATTTGTAGTTTATCCAAGTTTTTAAAAACAATATTGCTGTTCCTCTATACAACATTGTCTTGTTTCACATCATTTTGATTTTCATTATTTTCTGCAAGTTGATCCATGAGAGAACTGAAAATCCATCAATCTCAATCTCACCTCCAGAGTCAATGAAGTCTAGTGGCAAGATGAAAGTCTAAAAGACTGTCAATGGCATGGGATTTAGTGGGTCATGTTGTCTCAATTATGAGCAAAATTTTGAAGTAATCAACACCTTTTAAATAACAGTTAACATTAACTTTCATGGTAGGAAAACCAATAAATTTAGAAAGTATGCAAAGGAAAACCCATGTATTGAAACAGCTGGTTTCTTGATTTGAAGGCAGCTACAGAAAGATTAATATTTTTTAAATTATACAAAGGAAGATAATTGAGAATATCTAATTGTGGGTTCCATTAGATATCACTTCACAGAACATTAGTCTACTATATATTAGATAATTAAAAGAGGCATAGCATCCCTCTATTTTAATTGGGGAATCCTTCTGTACTCTTCAGATCTGAGTGCATTGTGAGCAGGACATAAATAATTAGAAAAGGGTACACAACAGGGTGATATACATGAAGAATAGCCTCTAATACATGCCAAAGTTGTATTGGTGAAAGAACTGGGCTTGGGAATTCTAGAGAACAGGGGTAAGGTCATTAATAACTGTCTTTATGTATCTAAATGTCTCACATGTTAATCAAACAATGAAAAAGAAAGTATTATTTATCAATATGACAATAGATTCTTGGTTAGGCATTTGGTTTACAAAATGAAAATCAAACATTCCTTGGCTTCATAGATATTATGTCTTCTCTTTAAAACAACATTGGAGAAATCTTGGAGACAACATATAAATATATGTATAACATAACTTCTAGATTTGTGAAAGGTGATTTTATGGAGGGAAGATGGCATTTGAGCTGACTAAGGAAACTAGAGCTCTTCAGATGTGACCTTGAAAAGAAAGTTCATTATGGCATCGCAGGACAAACTATACAAGGGCTTTGAGATGAGCAATGAAGTGGTATATGTGAGAAATAGCAATAAGGCCCATTTGTCTAGGCCATAGAGTTTATTAAGGGTGATAGCGTATAGTAAAACTAGAAAATAAATTTGAGTCATACTGCAAGCTTTCTGTTTTAAATTTAAATAGAAGGGTGTTTTATCCTGAATATAAGAATTACTAAAATTAGTGAGAAAAAATATGGCATGCTGCAATTTTGCCTAAAGCAAGTCCTGTGGCACCCACTGAAGACCGATTGAACCCAGAGAGGAAGACAAAAAGCAATAGGTAGAAATTAAAAGTAGAAAAACTTATGATTAATATATTTTATTAGCTTGCTTTTTTTTTTTTGCAGTGGGGAAGGCATGGCTTGCCCAAGGTCACAGAGCTAGTAAGTGTGTCAAGCGTCTGAGGCCGGACTTGAACTCAGGGACTCCTGACTCCAGGGCCGATGCTCTATTCACTGCACCACCTAGATACCCCTATTTGCTGATTTGTTTATTTTTAGTTTTCATTTCTAAAATATATAGAGAACTGAGTTGAATTTATAAGAATGCAAGTCATTCCCCGATGGATAAATGATCAAAGGATATGAACAGGCAATATGTAGAGGAAAAATTAAATCATCTTAGCAATGTAAGGATCTAAGACAGCTCTAAAAGATTAATGATGGCAAATACTATACATTTGCAGAGGGGAAAAAAAAAACTTTGCAGTCTGAATGAAGACGGAAGCATTCTATTTCCTCTCATTTTATTTTTTTTCTTTCTCCTGGTTCCTTCAATTGGTTATAAATGTCTATAATCATCAAAAATGCTCTAAATCACTATTGATCAGAGAAATGCAAATCAAAATCACTTTGAGATACCACATCACACATATCGGATTAGCTAACATGCCAAAACAGGAAAATAATAAATGTTGGAGAAGATGTGAGAAAATCAGAGCACTAATACCTTTTTGATGTGCTTTTGAACTGATCCACCTTTTTTGAGAGCAATTGGGAACTATGCCCAAAGGGCTATGAAACCCTTTGACCCAGCAATACCACTTCTGGTCTGGATCTCAGAGATCACTCAAGTGGGAAAGGGACCCAGATGTGCAAAAAAAAAATTATGGCAACTCTTTCTGTGGTGGCAAAGAATTGGAAAATGAGGTGAGGTCTATCAATTTGGGGAATGACTGAACAAGTTGTGGTATATAAATTTAATGGAATACTAATGTGCTATAAGAAATGATGAAAAGGTAGACGTCAGGAAAAAGGATCTTTAAGCCATCTTCTCTCCTCTTGTAGAGTTTTTGACATCATCAAGTGTCTCCTGAATGACCAGAGCTGATTGGTCCTTGAGTTGGCCCCTCCCCTTAGGACCCTGTGAGGTTCACATCCACATAGATTAGGTTAACACCCAATAGGGCATGGCTCTGGAGTTAACACCTCCCCTTAGCCAGCCCCATGAATCGTCACAAAGAGGCAGACTTATAAACCCACGTGGTCTAAAAGCCTCTGTTGTCCCAGACATGTAAACTAGGCCCTCCCTGGAGTAAGCCCTACCTTGGGCCCCAAGGGCCCAGCATAAGCCAGTAAGGCTTAATGAAATAAACTGAGTTACTCAAAGAAAACAAAGGCCATTTTGCCTACCGACACAGTCTCCAACTTCACAAACATGGTTACTACATTATTGATGTGGGGTTGAGAGATGGAGGAAATATTGTCTAATCATAGAAGTGCCCTGACACTAGGGTATCAGAGACAGGTCTTTTGGAAAGTAAGTTTAGTGCTGTTGATAATATTATGAGCTATTGTCTGGTGATAATAGCAGCAGCAACACTGCAGTAGAGATTCTTGACTGAAGGTTGGTTGATCATCAGGTGGAATGGTACTCTGTATAGACTTCTTATGTCAGGAGCTAGAGAGAGGGAGAAATTCTGCATCTTGAAGCCTGCTTTTTTTTTAATGTCTTCACTGTTCTGGGCAAGGTGAAGTCCAGAAGTATCCATTAAGTTCTCTCGATAAGCATTTATTAAGTTGATGCTAGTCAAACCTTACCCCAATTCCTTTGAGGGCCAAATCTTTGATTTATGAAATTATTTGATAATTTACATCTAATTTTATACAGTGTAATCTTGGGGAAATGTTATGTTCATATTTGTGAAAGTGGAAAACATTCTGATTGCAAGACTAGTTTGATTTTAGAAAATTCCCTTCGCTGAAAATTACATAGAGATTTTTTTCTTAAATTGTTTCTATTAAGACCACATATGTAGGGTCAATAGAGAGTCTCTAGAGCTTGGGTCCCAAAGGTCCTGTAGGCAAATGTAAGATTCTTAATATATAAGTACCAAACAGAGGATTGAAATGGAGTAAAAGGGCATTTATCTGACTCTGTGCTTTGTTGTAAAATGGAGAGAATTCCATTCCCTTCATACAAGCAGTAGAAGAGACTGCTTTTCAGCCAATAATGTTTTCCAGTGGATTAATTCTTAGTTTGATACTTAGAAAGGGATTGGGAAAGTATCTAATCATGAAACTGCTGTATCATAAGCTAAACAATCTATACTATGGATCTAGGAAATGAAACGTGCAAGAGAGTCTATGTTCTGGTGAGTAGATAAGTCTGGTAATTTCCTCTTATACCCATTTTTCCTGCTGTACTGAGTGCAAATTAGAACATTCTTTTCATCAGTGTCCTGAAAGATAAATCAGAAAGGACCTGCTGAAAAAGGGGTAGTGGGAGGGCTTATTTGGGATAATCCTCTTACTCATTCTCCTCATCATCCTCATTTAATTTCTGGTCACCATTTTTTGTGCAGGGAACCAAATAAACATGAATATTAGGAGGTATCATTTAATGTCCCTTCCCACAAGAGGTTTTCAATACATTTGGTAAGATGAAATAGGTACATGCAAAGACTAATACTAATACCATGTAGTTCATGTTAAAGGTCCACTGGCAGATACAATGAAAGATACAAAAATTGAGAGGAATGAAGAATACCTCTGGGTGAGGAGGGTAAGATTGTAAGCAACTTGGGCAAGGTATGCATGAAAGGCTAGACTAAATTTAGTGGGGATCAAGAGAGAAGACATCACACTTTGGTGGAAATGGCATGTAGATAGGTGTAAATATATTATTTTCAGAAAACAATGACTAGAAAAATTTGGTAGCAGCTACGGCTTCACTTAGGAAAATTGTTGGGACACAACATTAGAAAGGAAAGAAATTATATATCTGACAAAAATAAAATGAAAGAAAATCAAACTTGAATTTGTATAGAGCAAAGAAGAGGAATCAAGAGGAGTCTATCTAACACTATACTAGGAATAAGCGCAATCTTAGTTCATATTATGCCTGAGAGACATCCTAGAGAAGTGAGAATGGGGCAGGGAGGGGAGTGAGTTAAACTCTATATTCCTAAAAAAAATTCCCTGAAGTTCTAAGTTGTAAAAAGACTCTGAAGGTATATTATTGGAGGTGGTTTACATGTTGTCTAAAGCTCCTTATATCTCTGGAATCAAAGATCCAGATCAAGCACAAAAATCCATCACTCAATTAAAAAACAAACAACAACAACAAAGCAATCATATTTTTTAACAATCAATTATCATTATTGAGATTATACTTTGAAAATTATTATTTTTAGAAGTCCCTGCTAAAAGATTAGCAGAGTAATGTACAAGAAAAAACATGAACAAACACAAACTTGTAATCAAATTCAATCTTTGACAAAAAGGAAATGGTTTGATGGAGATACATTAATCCAGTGAAAGACTATAATGCCATCAGAATGGACAAGTATCAGCTATACAATACATACTGAAATGAGATGTGGATGGGACAGGGGGCATCATCACTGTCTTCAATTGAGAAGCATAGAATCAAGATTGGTGGGGAGATTAGAAGGAGATTTAGGCTTGATGTCAGGCAGATTTTCTGAACAATTAAAACTTATTAAAAATGGAACAGACTGACACATTGGTGCAGTTCCCTGCAGGTTCCAAGTACATTTCTTTCTCCTCCTTTTGATGTTTATTTTCACCACTTGTGTGTATCTTGTTTCAACACATCAAAAAAAAACTTTGGGCAGCTAGGTGGAACAGTCATTTGAGCACTGGCCCTGGAGTCAGGAGACATGAGTTTAAAACCATTCTCAGACACTTGACACACTGACTAGCCATGTGACCTCTGGCAAAGCACTTAACCCCAATTGCCCTGCCTTCCCCTTTCCAGAAAAAATAACCCTAAAGCCTATAAAAATGCATTTTCTGACATCTAGGGACTCATAATCCACGTGAGGGAGGTGGATATTTCCATACAAAGTCCATACTACTTCTAAAAACAAAAGTAAGAGCCTAATGTGTCTTAAAAAACGTCTTACAGCTTTGAGAAGCAAGCTTGACAGAGATGTTCGATGGACAGAAAATGGTCAAGTAATAGTTTGAAAATTAAGAAACATTTGCTCAGTACTTAAGGAAAGTAGAAGACTTCTACAATTAGAAAAGCAGAAAAAGTCACTGAGGCAAGAGGTATGGTGAGAGCAAATGTTTGGAGGTAAGAATATACATTGTGTTTATACTAGAAAGATGATACATTTGGGTGGAAACTGATGCTTCTTGTATACAAGTAGGATGGAAAATCAGAGCTCCTGAGAGAAAGTTTGGGGAAGAACTTAAATGACAGGCTAAGGACTCTAATAGTTTACTTGGTTTTGACCGTGATTTCAAACAGAATCATTACCGTTTTGCAAGTGACTGATTTAGAAGACAAAAGGCAGTGAAGTGGAAACAGGTCAGATTTGGATACAGAGGAACCCTGATAGAATAATGACTGTGCTGTTTAATACCTAGATGATCTCAGACAAATCACTTTATATCTTTGTGCATCAGTCTCCTATGAAATGAGGGGCTGCACTAAATGGCTGATAAGTCTTCAAGCCCTAAATCTATGTTAATAAATCATAAACCTGTAGCCATAGGACCACTAAGCCTACAAATCTATCAAAGACATCAGAAATTCAGAAGAGATATGCGAGGTTGACAAAGTAGATAAAAATCTAGAAAGATAAATATATAGATATGTAGAAAGATTTGTAGAGTATTGGGCATTTTTGTTTTTAATTGGTTATTTCTTTTCTATCCTGCTAATGTATGTATACACACACATATACATGTGCACACTATATATGTACATATACATGTATATATGCATATATATGTACACACATGTGTGTATATGTATATACACATACATATAACACAAATAAACATATGTAACAAATACAGGAAGAACAGTGTGGTACAATGGAGAAAATGACTCAGGGATATCCTAATTCTTGTTCTATCTCTGAAGATCTTATTAGGGAATATTTGAATATAATGACCTTTGATAAATCATTTGGCTACCTTGTGTCTCAGGCAATGAGATTGAAAAAAACAGCAACTGAAAAACATGGGTGTGTTGGCAACCAAAAATGGGCTCCTTAGCACTTAGTCAACAAGTGCCCTTGACTAGTTTGGCTTTTTCCCCTGAACTGAATGCTGTTTGTATGTTGGACTGGAGTAAGCTTGTCGGCCCCTTCACCTTGCTTCCCTTGCTTAAGCTGATGGAAAGAACCTGTGCTTTCCCGGTCAAACCCTTCACCTTGCTTAAGCAGATTGAAAGAACCTGTGCTTTCCCTGGCGTACCTTACACCCCCGCAGAAGCTGGATGGTTAAAAGCAGCTCCCGTTGGAGCCAGAGGCTGCTACAGCTACAGCCACAGCTGAAGCAGGAGCTGCCAGTAGCAGAGCTGACCTACGGGAGGAAGCTGAACAAAGACTTCAGGCCAGTGGGTAATCTTTTTACCATAGAGGGGGAAGCATGATTTTGCTTTACGCAATCATGCTTCTCTGTAGCCTCCTGGTTACTCTTTCAAGGCGTACTTATTGGGCCTGGAAGCTTTTGATCAATATATCAAAATGGGGTTGCTGGTTCATGGGTTGGTTACTGTGGAGCCTAAATATATGTTTTGATTCTTCTGCCTCCTACTTTGAGAGTTTCTTATATCCGGCAGTTCCGAACCTTTCAGACATGTTTATGATCCTCTTTGAGATTATAAACTCTGCCCTCCTAATACAATGGGGTAGCCAGGTGGTGCAGTGAATAGAGCACTGGCCTAGAGTTGGGAAGGTCTGAATTCAGATCCAGCCTTAGACACTTACTAGCTGTGTGACTCTTGGCAAGTCACTTAACCCAATTTGGTTTGGTACCTCATCTGTAAAATGAACTAGAGAAGGAAATGTTAAACCACTTCTGTGCATTGGCCAACATCCTGGGCCATCTCCGGTTGTCCTGATCTACAACCAACCATTGAACCCAGATGGCTCTGGAGGAGAAAATGAGGCTGGTGACTTTGCACATCCCTCCCTCAGTTAACCCCAATTCACTTGCATGTCATGGCATCAGCCCCCTCTTTGAAAAACAAAAGACAAGCCACAACAAAACATCTTAGTCAAGAAAACCCCAAATGGGATCAGGAATAGTTGGACATGATCTAATTGTACTTTATAACAAATCTTACAGTGCAATGAGGAATCTTCCCATTTTGATTTGTTGACTGATCATACATGTGAGACTTTGGTGAAGCCATTTAAAAGGGCACAAAGACAAATAGTTAGGAAAGACATTTGTTGTCCTTTCTAGAAGGTCAGGAGATCACACAAATATTTGAAAGACAAGAAAATAGCAGTTGATTAGAATTTATGAAATGCCAACTATTTACCACAGCTTTATAGCCAAAAAATCATAATTAAGGAAAAACATCCTCGGAGCATAAAGTTTGGCCCAGGATAGAAAAGAATGCATGAGTGCAATAAGCTAGAATTTGTATACTTAAAGAGGGAAAGGTGGGGGGTGGAAGATACAGATGAGGGTGGAAGCTACATGTGGAAATATTTTGAGGCAATAGAGACTGGAATGGAAAATTGAACACTGATATTCCTGGATGAAAAGTGACATTGGAATATTCCATACATCTGTAGTTACCATTTTGGGTATTTTTACTTTACAGGCGGCACATTGTCTCAGTGCCATCGTTCTCAGACACCCATTGAAGCGGGCAATGTTCTCCTATTGCACCTTTATAAGAAGAAATCCAAATTGAAATGCTAACTCACATTCCTTTTTCCATGACCCATTTTCTAATCCACAAAATACCACTCACTTAACTCTCAAGGGAACTAGCTCTCTACTATCTTTGATAGCTCTCTCTGTCTGTCTGTCTTTGTTTCTGTTGATTCATTTGTTTGCTTATATATACTTTTTATTTTATCTTATTCAATTGGTTACCATTTGGAAGATAATTAATACATTGTGGTGTCCTCTAGAAGAATGGCTTTCTCTCCTTCTTCTGAATAGCTTCGTAACGGATTTCTTTCATTAAAGCCAAAAGCTGTAAAGAAACAACTTCCAGAAGTTGGAACTAGGGTTCAACTAATAGGAATCCTCCCTTTATATCTGGGCTTTTTTCATCATCCTTATATATTTGAAATTGACTTCAAAATGCTGAATATGTAATGCTAGACCTGCAAAAGAAATTTAAATATGTTCTAGTCCAATCTCATATTTAACAGTACAGTAGGAAAAATCTGGTCCTGGGGTCAGAGAGACCTGAGTTCTAATCTGAACTGAGATACTTTTTAGCTGTGTAACATTGGGCAAATCATACTTACCCCTCCTTTTATCAGTTTCCAAAACTGTACAATTGCGATAAGAATAACATCTATTACTCCAGATTATTTTGGTATCATTTAGACAACTAGCAAAAATTGTAAAGCAACTAGCAAAATAACTGGCACAGAGAAAATGCTATGTAAATGTTAGCTATTATTATTGAATTTTTTATTAGAAAACTCAAACATTAATCAGAGATTAATTGATGATTACATAACCATTAAGACTCACAATTGGGAGTGAAGCCATTTAAACAACTAATAACTAACATCAATGTAGCACTATGTGTTGGGTGTTGCCTTAAGCTCTTTAGAAATATCCCAGTTGATTTTCAAAACAACCCTACAAAGTAGGTACTATTATTTTCCTCATTTTAAAAATGGGGAAAGTGAAGCAAACAGAGTTTAAATAATTTTTGCAAGATGAGAAAGCAAGTGTCTGAAGCTAGATAGGATCTCAGGTTTTCCTACATCCACACATAGCACTCTGTCACTTAGCTGCCTCTATAGCATCCTAATGCTACATGTGAGTTTTTATGTTAATGGGCACACTACCTCAAAGTTGTTAGATAGATAGACAGATAGATAGATACATAGAGATAGATAGATAGATAGATAGATAGCTGCTATGTGAAAGATAGTTGAGACTTATTCTACTGGGTTACTGGACCACATTGAAAGGGTAGAAATGACACATTCAATGTGACACAATGAATATCAAAACTGGAGGAAAGATGAACTACCTTTTTCCTTATATTTGAATGTTGCAATAAGTGAAATAGGCTGCCTTAGGATTTAATGGGCTCTCCATTCAGAATGGGCTACACTTCCTTGAATGGACATTTGTTGAAGTACAGACTGAGATGATGTGAATCTCTGAACATCCATATTTTCAGAACATCTTCTGTCTCACTCTTTCTTTGGCTTCCTTCATACTCCATTTTTTCTCAATCTAAGTTCATAGGATTTGACAGAAAGTGCTAACTTTGGAGCAATCCTTTTAAAAGCTCCATAAAATTATAACAATAATAACTTCTAATTCATATTCTGCCCTTATCCTCTATTCCTCAATTTGATTTATGTTTTGCTTTTCATAATGCATCTCTAACTCTCTCCAACAGGAATCATGGTGAGCCCTGACAAGAATCAGAGCAGTGCAGTTGTGTTCATCCTCTTAGGATTCTCTGATTACCCAGAGCTCCAGGTGCCCCTCTTTCTACTGTTCCTCACCATCTATGCAGTCACTGTGGTGGGAAATGTGGGCATGATTGTGGTAATCAAGATTAATCCCAAACTCCATACCCCCATGTACTTTTTCCTTAATCACTTGTCCTTTGTGGATTTCTGTTACTCCACTATAGTTATACCAAAACTACTAGAAAACTTAGTTGTAGAAGACAGAAGCATCTCCATCAAAGGCTGCGTCATGCAATTTTCCTTTGGTGTCACCTGTGTGATAACAGAGATGGTTATGTTGGCAGTGATGGCCTATGACCGCTTTGTTGCTATATGTTACCCTTTGCTGTATACAGTTTCCATGTCTCCAAAATGCTGTGCCCTGCTAGTGACTGTGGCATATTCTTGGGGTATAATTTCTTCTATTGTACTCACTTACTCACTTCTTGTATTGTCGTTTTGTGAGACCAAAATCATTAATAACTTTGTATGTGAATATTCTGTCTTCCTATCTGCTTCCTGCTCTGATAAACACTTCAGTGAAATAATGCTTTTTATCTTTGCAAATCTCAGTGCGTTTTGCACCCTCATCATTATCATTACATCCTATCTTTTTATTTTTGTCACGATCCTCAAAATGCGTTCAGCAAGTGGGAGATATAAAGCTTTTTCCACTTGTGCCTCCCACTTTACAGCTGTTACCATCTTCTATGGGACCATCATCTTCCTCTATTGTATCCCCAATTCCAAAAACCCATCTCTTGTAGTCAAGGTGGGATCCGTTTTTTATCTTGTGGTGATTCCTATGCTAAATCCCTTAATATACAGTCTGAGGAATAATGATGTGAAGGAAACTTTCAGGAAAATATTGGATCTCAAAATCATTTCTCAATAGGATCATTTATATGAATTCTAAAACTACTGGTCAAACTATTCTGATGGAATTCATCATGATTTTCAATTAATTCTCTGAGTCCTATTCGTTTACTCCCCTCTCTGGTGGCCATACCTTTAGTTTTGACAACTACCTGAGAGGTGCTTGGAAATTTTTTAGGCAAATGAAACGAGAATGTTTGAAATGAGAAAAATAACTTCCGGAAAATCATTACAGTAGACTTCATGATGTTGTATCAACCTCAGAAGCTTTCATTAAACTCATTTACAATTTATTGTAAAAATAAATCTACCGATTTTACAGTAGTGAATATCCATTTTCTTTTGTCTTCAATCTTCATGTTTCCACTACTTCACAGAAAAATAAATGGAACACTAATCTAAGGTGTGAGCTAGTGGGGTGAGCAGGTGGCTTTAGGAGGCCTGCCAGACAAAACACCTTTATGAGTGACCACACTCATCACTGAAAGGCAGTAATAGTCACCATACCATAAAAAAGGCAGAATCATATCATCTACCTCAGAGGGTTGGTTCTCTTACATCAGATAGCAAATTCCACTAATAAAGAGACATTTTCTGATCTCCTTCTCCCCACTGTTTTATATTCATTACAGATACATGGATAGTATGTGGGTATGTGCATGAACACTATGCACACACACATGCATATGTAAATCTATATTCATATGCAAAAATGTACATATATGTTTCAAAATATTGTTGTTTTCATTATACATAATTATATGGGAACTGATGGTTGTTTCTAATGATGACTGCAAAGCATTAAACAAGACCAAATTACCTTCAATATAGTCATTTTATTCAGGCAGGGATGACAAAAAGTTTGAGAGACATAGTTTCTGGGTAATTTAAGCATTTGATTAATAAGACCAGCAGGTTATTGTTAAAAGGAGGGTTATTGGGCCATCTCTCTTAGACCAAAGACCCTGAATGGTGGTGGCATTACAGTTTAAATGCCTTTTGAAGAGAAGTTCCCAAGGGCTGTAAATCAACTTAGATTGGTTAACATAGTGAGAGGTGGGCTATCGTGGGGTACATAGCTTAAATCATTCAAATCTTGATCAAAGATATTCCATACTTCCTGTCTTCAAAATAGGTAGAGTCAACATTTTCCCCAGACCTATCTAAGCAAACACAATGATCAGGAATACACCCATTATCCTAAACTTTGAATTTCTTTTACTGTCTGATTAGATATTGGACAGAATAAATCTCTCAGACAGATTTCCCACACTTCTTGATTTCTGGAGGAGGAAGTAGAAAAGGGGAAAAACCTTGGTACTAATACAGCAATTAGTTATTAAATATGAGAGAAATATTAAATTCTTATACAAGGAAGATTTCCCAAGCAGTAATTCTTGTGAAAAATTCTTTTTCAGTAATACTACATTAGTTTCCAAACCCCAATTTAATAAGAACACCACTAGTTATTGAGGAAAAAAAATTATATGATGATAAAATGCTGCTTTGAATTAATACCATTTTAAAATGCATTTTAATCCATATGGGTGAAACAATATTTTATCTCAAGTAACATGTCTCCTTAATAGCATTTTGGAGGCAAACAAAGATCGAAAGGATAATGTGCAGTGTGCATTTGAATTTCCATATGAAAAAAAAATTAAAACAATATGACAGCAACAACAACAAACTCTCTTTATACATCAGGTTCAACATTTCAACCTCTGAGAATATTCCTTGCTCTCTGGTTTCCTGATGGATGTTAAAAAGAGTGTGGGCGAATGTCATATGTGGCATTCTTCATTTCCACTTTTTTGTGCTTTTTCTTTGATAAATTCTGTCATGTTAATTTTTTCTGAACTAAATCATCACACACATCTTACTTTTTCATGAGGAATATCTGCACATTTCATAGTTTTTCATATTCTGAGGAATAAGGTAAAAGTCTTTGTCTGTAAAAGGAACCTGGTGAAATTCGTAGTCTGTCCTTCTAAGAGTAAAGAACTGCTGCTTCTCAATGTTTTCAATTGTGTCTGACTTTTTGTGATGCCATTTGGAGTCTTCTTGAAAGATATTGGAGTGCTTTACCACTTCCTTCTCCAGATCATTTTATGGATGAGGGAACTGAGAGTTAAGTGACTAGTCCAGGGTCATACAGGTAGAGATTATCCAAGCCAGATTTGAATTCAAGTCTTTCTAACTCCATGTCCCTGCTCTATGCACTGAGCCACCCATCTCCCAATAAACAATGATAAGTAATAGTAACAGTAACAGAATATCTGTGATATAGAACAACACATGCTTAATCATTCTGTTCTTATTTTTGATCCAGACAATTGGAGAATACACCAAAAGGAGACAAGGAGGAAAAAAGTAATTTAACTCCAAGAATGTATATTAACTAAAGAAACTCTTCAAGGCTACATGCTGGACAATCAGGGGCATTGAGGGAAAATAACAACAATGAGATGAGCAGAAGAGAATGAGAAACCCACACATACACACACACAAACACACACACTTGAATGGGAAGAAGGTGATTTTTTTTCCTTTTCACCATGGGAAGTACAGAGTTTTGACACTTTGAATAAAATCTATAAAATAAAATAGTTTCCTCTTGTTTTTAGAAGATGCATCTTGTATCTTGGATTCAGATCTTTAAATGCATGGTTTAATAGTCCATATTGTAACCCTTTTCATTCATATGTCATACATTTTGGAACATTTGCCATGAAAAAAAATGGGCAAGTTTCTATTATTTAGCAAATGCACTGTTGTGAATGTTCTCCTTGGTGAGAAACCCAAGTAAAGCAGAGTATTAGCACTTTAATTGTCTTATCTGAAAATTCCAAATTTCCAGGCTGTTCTGTTCAATTCAGAAATTCACTGTTTGTTTTGATATAACTATGGAAAGTTTTGTCAGACCTCTCATTTCCATGGATTCCTTTTATTTCTTTAACTATTCTTCTCTTGCTAACTTATGATTATGTAAAGAGGCTGGACTTAGCCTCAGTGGTTCACACTTCCTTCTTTCTGATAAACCCTTACATATGTGTTTCTTATGAGTGTTTATTTAGTGTCACTTAAGTTATTGATGCTGTTGATTGGATGCAAGGATTACACATCCTTTCCCTGCTTTCTACTCTAGAAAATACTGTGATAAGCTCCTCACTCCTGCATCCCTCCCTTTCCACTAGGCAATCCATATGATCAGAGAAGCGTGTATGAACTTTGGGGGAGTCCCTAGGTGAGGTTGAGATATCAGGAATTCTATGGAGATCAGGGAGAATTCAGAGGAGAGCTTCCTAGTAGGTTTGTTCAGCTTCCTTTGTCTTCACTCATTAGAAAGTAAGCTCTTTGAGGTCAGGGGCTATCTTTCTGCTTGTATTTGTATTTCTAGTGATTAGACACAGCCTGGAACATGTAAAATACCTACTACATGCTCATGTACCTTTCACAGTGTTTTAATTGTCAAGAGGAGGGGAAGTCAAGAAATATTTATTAAGTTCTCTTAATAAAGATTTATTGAGATGATGCTGACTGAGCCTTACCCCAAGACCTTGAGGGTAAATATTCCATTACATGATAATTTGCATCTAATTATTAATTTATAATTTTATGGAAAGTCTATGTTAATATTTGTGGACAAATTTTAACTGTAAGACCAAAATAATTTCTAGAAAATTTTATCCTCTGAAAATGACACAGCAGAGACTTTTTATTCTTGAGTTACATCATTTAATCCCATACATGTAGGCACAGTACAGAGTTTCTAGGGCCTGGGTCCCAAAGGACGTGGAGGCAAATGTAAGATCCTCATCATAAGTACAAAACTCAGGTTTCAGATACAATAAGAGGACATGTCTCTGGTGCTGAGCTTTGCTGTAAAATGGAGAGAATCTCATTCTCTTTGGACAGTCGGTGAACAAGTCTGAGATTTTCTGTTAATACTGTATACCAGTGGATTAATTCTGAACTTGATCATTGGGAAGGGAGGGACCTAATCATGAAATTAATACGTTATAAGATGCACCATCTCAACCATGGATCTAGGAAATGAAGCATCCAGGAGAAACTATGTTCTGGTGAGTAGATAAGTCTGGCAATATCTTCTCACATAATTTTGTGGTCTATTGACTTGAAACTACAACATTCCTTTCTACAGTTCCTAAAAAGATAAATCAGAAAGGCATCACAAACTTTTGGGGAAATGGTTGGCAGGAATTCATATATTTCCTTCAGAGAACAATGAGCAGAGCAATTTGGCATCAACGGTGGCATCACCTAGGAAAATTGTTTGGACATAATGTTAGAAAGGAACTGAGTTTTCTATCTGGCAAAAATAAAATGAAAAATCTATTATGGAATTAGTAAAAAGTGGCAGAGAGGAATTATAATAGGGTGTATGTAATGGTAGATTAGGATTTAGGACAACCTTCATTCATGTTCCGTTTGTGAAACATATTCACTGAGTAAAAATGGACAAAAAAGTGAGTTAAACTCTTCTAAGGAAGTATCTGAAGTAATAAGTTGCAAAAGATATCTGGAGCTGCATTAGTGGAGGTGGTTTACATATCTGAACTCCTTATAATTATGGAATCAAAGATTAAGCACAAAAATCAATCATTTAAAAAAACACAGTAAAATATTTTTGACCCTAAATTATGCATTGAAAATATCTTTTAGACCTCTCTTTGAATGATTTCAGAGTAACATGAAGTTATAAAACCTAAACAAACACAAGGTTCTAATCAATTTAAATGTTTGACAATAAGGCTATGGTTTGATTTGACTGAGATACATTAATGCATTACAAGACCTGAGAATGGACAAGTACGCGGGATACAAGAAATCCTCAACGTGTATGTGAAGGAGAGAATCATGGTTGTCTTGAATGGAATAGTACGGAACCAGGAGTAGTGGGGTGGAACTTATAAGGACAGAAATTTAAGTGTGGTGTCAGGCCAATCTTCCAAACACTTAGAGCTTATTAAAAGTAGAACAGACTGAATCAGTATAGTTCTCTGTCTCCTCTTAATATTTATTTTTCACCAATTCTGTGAATCTTGTTTCAAAATGTAGAAAGAATACATTGTTGGCATCAAGGGCCTTGTAATCGATGTCATGGAGGTGGAAATCAGTACAAAAAATTCCACTAGTACTAAAAACAAAGTAAGAGCTTAATGAGTCTCTAAAATTGTCTTACAGCTTTGAAAGGAGAGATGGACTGAGATGTTCAACAGACAGAGAATGGTCAAGGAATGGCTTAAAAATTGAGAGATTTGCTCAGTACTTAAGGAAAATTTAATACTTCTACAGTTAGAAAAGCATGAAGAAGTCACTGAATTAGGGGCTATTGTGAGAGAAAAGGTTTAGAGCCAAGAATATACATTGTGCTGATGGTATATAGAATATACACTTTGGTTGGAACTCATGCTAGCTATAGAGATATAATTGGGAAGGAAAATCAGAGGTCATGAGAGCAAGTTTATGGAAGAAGTTGAATGGCAAACTAATGACTCTAATAGTCTATTTGGTTTTGATCATAATTTGAAACAGAAATATTTCCTTTTTGTAAATGATTATTCTGAAGATGAGGGGCAGTGAAGTGGTGAGAGGGTCAGATATGGACACAGAAGTACCCTGTCAGAATCACAACTCTGCTGTTTCAGGCCTATATGATCTTTGACAAATCATTAACCTTTTAGTGCATTAGTCTCCTCTTCTATAAAATGAGGGACTGGACTAGGTGGCTGATAAGCTCTATCTATCAAGCTCTAAAGCTATGATAATATATGCATATATATACATATATAAAACCACAATATACACATACACATATACATATAAAACATACATACATACATGCACACATGCATACACACATACGTAGTACATACAGGAAGAATAGTGTAGTACAGTGGAGATAATGAGTCAGGGTGATCTTTGTTCTAGCACTGCCTCTGAAGACTGTAATGGAGAATGTTTGAACTCAATGACCTTGGACAACTCAATAAGCCACTATGTGTCTCAGGCAATAAGACTGAAGAAAAAATGACTGAACAACAACGGACAGCTAGGTGGTGCAGTGGATAGAGCACTGGGCTGGAGCTGGGAAAGTTTGAATGCAAATCCAGCCTTAGATGTTTACTAGCTGCGTGACCTTGGGGAAGTCACTTAGCCTTATTTTTTTAGTTCCTAATTTGTAAAATGTGCTGGAGAAGGAAATGGTAAACTACTCCAGCATCTTAGCCAAGAAAACCCTGAATACGGTTACCAATAGTCAGACATGACTGGAAAAGGACTGAAAGCCTAAGTCTTTAATTGTACAAGTTATAAAACAGCTATTACACTACAACGAGGAATCTGTTTTTACATACCAAAGTACTGATAAATTATACATATGGGAATTTAATGAAGACATTTAAAAGGGTGCAATGACAGATAGGTTGTGATGGTCAGGAGAGGCATTTCTTGTCCTTTATAGAAGGTTAGGAAATCATACAAATATTTGAAAAATAAGCAAATGACAGATTGTTAGAATTTATGAAATGCCAGCTATTGACCACAGCATTACAGCAGAAAGGGGATAATTAGGAGAATGTTCTCAGGTATAAACTTGGGTTTAGGTGAGTAAAGAAGGGTAAATGGAATAATCTTGAAATTTGTACACTTAATGATGGAAGAAGGGAAAAAATTAGAGGGGATGGAAATTCTATGGTGTTATTCCTGGATGAAAAGTGACATTTGAACAAGCTACACATCTATATTTGCATGTTTTGAATTTTCCGTTTTCAGGCAGCATATTCTCACATGGCAGTTGTTCCTGGACACTAATGGAAGTGGGGAATGTTCTTCGATTAGGCTTCTATAAAAATGGAAATCCAAGTTGAAATGCTAGCTTCTATCCTATCTTCCCTGACCCATTTCTTAATCTACATGCCTCGCTCAGGACTAACTTAACTCTCAAAGAAACTAGGTGTCTACCATCTTTGCTAGCTCACTCTCTCTCTCTCTCTTTCTCTCTCTCTCTCTCTCCCTCTCTCTCTCTCTCTCTCCCTTCTCCCCCCTTCTCTCTCTCTTTCTCTCTCTCTCTCTCCCTCCCTTTCTCTCTCTCCTTTTCATTGTTGTTTGTATATTTTATTTTGTGTTTTTCAATTGTTATTTCCTGCTTGGGAGATAATCACTATAATGTGTTTTTCTTTAAAGGGATAGACATAAGTACTCCCTGGCAGAAAAGGAATCCCTAAAACACAACACATCGGGCTTTCTCTACATTTTCCCAATACCTTCATAGTGGTTTTCTTTCCATTACAGCCTCTAGCTATCCAGAAACAACTTTCAGGAGGTCATATCTAGGATTTGACTAGTAGTGATCTTCCCTCTTTATCTGGGGATTCTTTTCACCCTATTTAGAAAGAGTAGAAAGAATCATAAGGTTCAAGTTCATTGATTTGGAAATGATTTTAAAACAATGGATATGTAGTGTTAGACCTGGAAAAAATATGTAAATATTTTCTAGCCCAATCTCATATTTTACAGTGTAGTAGACAGAGATCTGGGCTTGGAGTCAGGAGACCTGAGTTCACATCTGACCTCAAGACACTAGCTGTGTAACACTGGACACATCATCTTTAACCCGCATTTGCATGAGTTTCCCCATTTGTAAAATTGGGATAATAACAGAACTACTTCTCCAGATTATTTCAATAATAATTGGAAAATGCTTAGCATAATACCTGGCACATAGAAAATACTATGCAAAATTATTATCATCGTTATTGTTATTATAAAGCTCAGGCAAAATTGGTGAAGTGATTGACGGATTATTAGTAAGTCGTTAAGGCATACGATTGGCAGTGAAGCCATTTAAACACATAATAACTAACATTAGTATAGCACTGACTATCTGCCAAGTATTGACCAAGACACATTAAGGTTATTTTCCCATTTAATCCTCTCAACAACCCTAGGGGGGAGGTGCTATTATTTTCCCCATTTTATACATGAGGAAACTGAGGCAAACAGAGGTTAAAAAATTTTCTCAGATTCACACAGCTAGTAAGTGTCCAAGCCTGGATTTGAATTCAGTTCTTCCTGACTGCACACTTAACACTCATTTAGCTGCCTCTATGGCATACTAATTCTAAATGTGAATTTTATGTTAATGGACATGTTACCTCAATTTTGTTATCATACCAGGAAAACTACTGACATACGTTCTTTATAAAAATCCTTCACTACATTCTTGCTACTGAAATTCTCCCAAAGGTTCTGTCCAACTTTTGCTATTATAGAAAGATATCTCTTTTTACTGTTAGCTTGTCTTCTGACAACCACCCTTACAAGAAAAGAGGAGAAGAATAGTTTAGGGGTTATCAGTTATAAAACTTTTCCAATATTTAAAAGGTTGCTATTTGAAAGAGAACTGAGACGTCTTTTTGCTGGTTTACAGGAAACTGGAGTAGATCAAATGGGTAATAGTGACATATACGAGATGACGCACTGAATAGCAAAAGTGGAAAGGAGATGAATCACCTTTGAACTTCCATTTCAATGTGTCATTAGTGACATAGGCAGCCTTAGAAGTAATTGAGATCTCCTCCTTTTAAGGGTTCTGGAAAAGCACTGTTTTATAGAATGGACCTTTTTAATGTATAGATTATACCAGGTTCTGCAAATTTACAGTCACCCATATATTCAGACAATTCTGCATATGTCACTCTTCCTTTGACTTCTTCCATAATCCATGATTTCTTTCAATGCAAATGTGTAGGATTTGAAAATAAATGGTAACTTTAAAAATAATCCTATTCTCATTCCCGTAACTATATTAATTTCTAAATAACATCACACTTCTTATCCTCTGTTTCTCAATTTCATTTATGTTTTGCTTCTCATTATGAATCTCTAATACTCTCCAACAGGAATCATGGCAAGCCCTGTCAAGAATCAGAGTAGTGTGGTTGTGTTCATCCTCTTAGGATTCTCTGATTACCCAGAGCTCCAGGTGCCGCTCTTTCTACTGTTCCTCACCGTCTATGCAGTTGCTGTGGTGGGGAATGTGGGTATGATTGTAACCATCAAGATCAATCCCAAACTCCACACCCCCATGTACTTTTTCCTCAAGCACTTGTCCTTCGTGGATTTCTGTTACTCCACTATAGTTACACCAAAACTCATAGAAAACTTAGTTGTAGAAGACAGAAGCATCTCCATAAAGGCCTGCATCACACAGTTTTCCACTTGTGTCACATGTGTGATAACAGAAATGGTCATGTTGGCTTTGATGGCCTATGACCGCTTTGTTGCTATATGTAATCCTTTGCTGTATACAGTTTCCATGTCCCCAAGACGCTGTGCCTTGCTAGTGACTGTGGCATATTCCTGGGGCATAATTTCTTCTATTGTACTCACTTACTCACTTCTTGTATTGTCATTTTGTGAGACCAAAATCATTAATAACTTTGTATGTGAATATTCTGTCTTTCTATCTGCTTCCTGCTCTGATAAACACTTCAGTGAAACAATGCTTTTTATCTTTGCAAATCTCAATGCATTTTGCACTCTCCTCATTATCCTTACATCTTATCTTTTTATTTTTGTCACAATCCTCAAAATGCATTCAGCCAGTGGAAGATATAAAGCTTTCTCCACTTGTGCCTCCCAATTGACAGTTGTTACCATCTTCTATGGGACCATCCTCTTCCTCTATTGTATTCCCAATTCAAAAAATTCAGGGCTTGTAGTCAAAGTGGGATCTATTTTTTATATTGTAGTGATTCCTATGCTAAATCCCTTAATATACAGTCTAAGGAACAATGATGTGAAGGAATCTTTGAGGAAATTAATGTATCTTAAAATCATTTCTCAATAAGATCATTTCTATGGATTTGATGAATATTGGCTAAACTGTTCTAATTTATGGTGATTATTAATTAATTCTCTGAGTCCTATTCAGTTATTTCCTTCTCTGGTGGTCACACTTTTAGTTTCTACTACCATGTGAAAAAGCTATGAACATTTTTAGGGAAATGAAGAAAGGATATTTCAAAGGAGAAAAAAAATTGCTCCTAGATAATCCTAGATAATCATTACAATATACTCCAACCTCAGAACCTTTCATTGTACTTCCTTTAAATTTTATTTTAAAAATAATTTGATTGATTCAGCAAAGTGAATGCCAGTTTTTTTTTCATATTTCCACTATTTCATAGAAAAGAAAGCAAGGAAAATATAAGGCACGATCTAGGGCAGTGAACAGGTGTTTTGTTTTGTTTTGTTTTAAGACATGACAGAAACAAACACCTTGATGGGACCATATTCAGTATGGGAAGAGAATAATAGTCACCAACACCTGAAGCAACTCAATGGATAGAATTCTTATAAAACCAAGTTTAGCTCCACAAAATGCCTAGCACAGTTCTCATAACACAATAAAGGCTTAAAAATGTTAATTCATTTATTTGGAGTGTAGAAATAAAGATTCCTGACTCTCCTTACTTTCAACATGAACAACTCTATTGCAGAAATTGGCTTCTGATTTATTTTTTTTAGGTTTCGATTAATGGAATAAAACAAGAACTTCCATAATATTGTATAATTATATAAATTATGATTGTACATGGTACTTCAAATCTATCATGCACAGCTTGCTCTTCCTTTTTCTTAAAGCATTTTATTTTTTTAATTTATATTATAAAGAATTTTCATAACAAGGTACAATAAAAAGGTGATTGTACATAAACTGCAAATCTGCTGTGTGCAAATTACCATTCCTTTCAAATATACAACACAATTATTAAGTAAATTTATTTTTTTTATTCCATCCTCCCAAGACTTAGAGAGGGTATATTTGTAAAATCATGTCATACATACTTCTTTTTATCAGTAATATCTCTGGATGCAGGTATCATCTTTCTTCACATGTTCTTTATACTTAATTTGGGTATTCATAATGGACAAAATAACTTATTTGTACAAAGTCATTGTTAAAACAATATTGCTGTTACTGTAAAAAATTTTCTCTTGCTTCTGATTATTTTATTCTTCATTATTTTGTGCAACTCTTTCTATGTTTTTTCCTAAAGTCACTGAGCTCATCATTTCTTATAGCATAGTATTCTTCCATCACAATCATGTACCATAACTTGTTTAGCCATTCTTGTTAATAGATATCAAATTAAATATATAATTTAAAGTATGTGCTATTCCTTTTAAATTTATACTAAAGTAAAAATAAAAGTAAATTTAGTTCCCCTTTCATCCTAGCTGCCCCTACCCTAGAGATGTCTACCATTAAACACACACATAAACACATACACATACACATATACTTATGTAAAATAATTATTTAAGTACTTCTATTCATCAGTTCTTTCTCTAGAAGTAGATGGTGTCAAGAGTTAAAATGACTTCATTGCTTAAAGTTGTTCTTAAAACAATATTGCTCTTTCTTTTGATCATTTTTATTTTCATTATTTTGTACAAGTTGCTCCATTACAGAACCACAAATTCGTCGACCTCTGTCTCTCCTCCAGGGTCAATGAAATCCAATGGCAAGATGAAAGTCAAGAAGACTGGCAATGACCTGAGATGCAGTGGGTGACCCTGGCTCAATGATATGAAAGAAATTTGAAGCAATCAAAACCTTTTCAATACTAGTTAACATTAACTTTCATGAGGAAAAAAACAATAAATTTAGAAAGTATCCAAACAAAAAGTCATGTAATGAAATGGAGGGTTTCTTGATTTGAAAGAAGTTATAGGAAGATGAATATTTTTCATCATACAAGTGGAAAAGAATTGAAAATATACAATTCCTTATTCTGTTAGATATCACTTCACAGAGCACTTGTTTACTACATATTAGATAATTTAAAAGAGGCAGAGCATCCCTCCATTTGAATCAGGGAATCCTTCTGTACTCATCTGTTAGAGAGTACAGTCTTCAGATCTCAGTGCCTCATTATGAGGACATAAATAACTAAGACAGAATATATAATCGGGTGATTATACATGAAGAAGAGTCTCTAATACATTCTATAGGTATATTGGTGAAAGAGCTGGGCTTGGGAATACTAGAGAAAAGACTTAAGTCATTGGTAATTGTCCTTTTATATCTAAATGGCTAACAGCTTAACAAATAATTAACAAGCAATTACTATTTATCAATTAGAGAGTACATTTTTTGTTAGGTATTAAGTTTACAAAAAATAAGCAAAAATTTCAAACACTCTTTGACTTAACAAATGTTACCTTCTGTCTTGGAAACAACATTGGAGAATCTTGGAGACAGCATAAAAGAATATGTAGAACATAAGTTCTAGATTTGTGAAAGATGATTTTGTGGAGGGAAGGTGGAGTCTAAGCTGACTTTTTTTTTTAGGAAACTAGAGTTCTTAAGATGTGAACTTACAAAGAGAGTGCATTATGAGATTGCAAGACCACCTCTACAGGCTCTGTGATTAGCAATAAAGTGATATATGTGAGAAATAGCAGTAAGGCCAATTTGTTTAGGCCATAGAGTTCATGAAGGGGAATAATGTATAGTACATCTAGAAAGTAAGTTTGAGCTGTAATGCAAAGCTTCCAAATTTCAAATTAAGCTATTTATTTTTTATCTTGAGTATAAGAAAGAACTACCAAAATTATTGAGAAAGATGAGTCATGCTTAGGGAGAGGAAGGCAAAAAGCAATGAGTAAAAACTCTAAGTAGGAAAATTTGTAATTAATTCATTTTAATTTTTAAAATTAATCAATTAATTTTTAGTTTTCACCATTCACTTCCGTAAGATTTTGGGTTCCAAAATTTCTCCCTAACCCTCCCACCCCTTCCCAAAGATGGCATGCAATCTGATACAGTTTCTTCATATACATTCATATTAAACATATTTTCATATTAGTCATGATGTAAAGAAGAATTAGAATCAATGGCCCAAAGCACAAAGTAGAAGAAACAGAGAGGGAGAGAGACAGAGCAAGAGCAAATAGTATGCTTTGATCTGCATTTAGACTCCATGGTTCTTTTTCTGGATGTGGATAGCATTTTCAGTCATCAGTCATTTGGAGTTATCTTAGATCCTGGCCTTGCTAAGCAGAGATAAGTCTACCAAAGTTAGTCACAGCACAATGTTACTGTTACTGTGTAAACTGTTCTTCTAGTTCTCCTCATTTTATTCAGCATCAGTTCATGTAAGTCTTTCCAGGTTTTTCTGAGGTATACATGCTCATTGTTTCTTGTACAACAATAGTATTGAAATGCATTATTATATAATAACATGTTTAGCCATTCCCCAATTGTAGAGCAGCCCCTCAATTGCCAGTTCTTTGTCACCACACACAGAGGTGTTAACTATTTTTGTGCATGTGGGTCCTTTTCCCATTTTTACAATCTCTTTGAAATATAGACATAGAAGTGGTTTTGCTGGATCAAAGGGTATGAACAGTTTTATAGCCTTCTGGGCCTACTTCCAAATTGCTCTCCAGAATGGTTGGATCAGTTCACAACTTCCCTAACAATGCATTCTTCCAATTTTCCAACATCTTCTTCAACATTTATCATTTTACTGTTTTGTCATGTTAGCCAATCTGATAGGTGTAATGTGGTACCTTAGAGTTGTTTTGATTTGTGTTCCTCTAATCAATAATGAGTTAGAGCATTTTTTTCATATTCCATGGGAAACATAAAGCCTTCTCCACCTGCACCTCCCATCTGACTGACTTTTCCATTGTCTGTGGGACCCTTCTTTTTTTCTATTTTGTCTCCAGTTCTAAAAACTCATGGATTGGGAGGAGAGACAGGGAGAGAAAATTTGGAACTCAGAAACTTGTGGAACTGAATATTTAAACTAAAAATTAAAAAAAAGAAAAAAAAACCTCATCCTGAGAAGGGGTCTTTGCCAGATAGCCAAAGGAGTCCATGACAAAAAAAATTGAAACTCCTACCTCAGATGGAAGATCTATATTAGGAAGGCAGAATTTATGATTTCAAAGAGAATCTCATATGTGCCTAAAAGGTCCGGAACCGCAGGATATAAGGAATTCTCTAGGCAGAAGGCAGGAGAACTAAAGCATATATTTACACTCCATAGTAACAAGCCAACAAACCAGCATCCCTATTTTGATATTTTCATCAAAAGCTTCCAGGCCCAATAAGTCCGCCTCACAAGGGTAACCAGGAGGCCACAGAGAAGCAAGATGGTATAAGGCAAAATCGTATACATGCTTCCCCTCTGTGGTAAAAAGATTACCCGCTAGCCTCCAGTCAGCTCTGCTACCAGCAGCTCAGCTTTGGCTGTAGGCATCTCTGGCTCCAACTGGAAGAGAGAGAATCTTCAAGCTGTCCTCTCCCCTCTTATAGAGTTTTTGACATCATCAAGCGCCGCCTGAACGACCAGGGCCAATTGGTTCTTGACTTGGCCCCTCCCCCTAGCGTAGACCAGGTTAACACACCTCCCCTCAGCCAGCCCCATGACTCATCACACAGGAAGTTCTCTGATTCCCGGCACGGTCGCTGGGCCCCCCGCCCCAGAAGAGCAAGCCCCAGTGTCCAGGGAAGCTCAATGAGGTAAGCTGAGTCATTCAAAGAAAACAAAGTCCATTCTGGTTACAAGATCTCAAATGGACAAGAGTCCAGTCATGGGTAGACAGGGCCACAAGTTCTTGGAGCCTGGAAAAAAATCTGGGAACAGATTGTCCAGAGTCTCACAATGTGCCTTGTCTATTGTATTTGGTTAATAAATTTTTGATAAATTAAGAAAAAAAAACCTCATGGATCATAGTCAAAGTGACTTCTGTTCCCCCCCTCCTGCAGCACCACAGCCCTCACTGTGTTAATTCCCATGTTCTGCCTTCTAATATATAGTTTTAAAAATAAAGATTTGAAGGAAGCTGCCAGGAAACTAATTGACACCAAAATATTTTCTTCCTAAAATTATTTGCTGGCTTGGGAAATCTGAGATTTACTTCTTGGTGACTTGGGGAATGTATTCAGAATTGACAAACACATATTTTAACTGATCCAAGGAGGGTATTTTCTTTATTATATATAGTTTTGGACATGGGAGACATTGGCACAGGATCACTCACCATGGTATGCCCACATCAGAGAAGGTGCTGTGCTCTATGAGCACAGTCCAATTGAAACAGCTCAAAAGAATCACAGGATGGGCAAATTTGGAGTATCCATCCCAAATGTTCACATGAGCTATTTGTGCCTGACTTGTGGTAGAGCATTCCAATCTCGTATTGATCTGATCAGCCAGAGTGAGACATATTGAATCTTGACTCAAGCATAGTGATGTCATTTTGGTCCTCTTCGAGAACAAAGGACAACAGTCAAACATGAAAGAAACCAACCATAGCTCACGACAATAAAAACATTCATGAAAGTCCAAAGTATAAGATCTGAAGTGTATATGAAGTTTTTTTTTTTTATTATGGGTCCCATACCGGGTTGGGATATCACATTATAACTAACCAATTATAGTATATCTATATCTATACATCAATCTCTCTCTCTCTCTCTCTCTCTCTCTCTCTCTCTCTCTCTCTCTCTCTCTCCCCATACATACATACATATACATATACATATATATATACATATATATATATATATATATATATATATATATATATATATATATTTCTATCTATACCTGTGTGTGTGCATGTGTGTGTGTTGTGTATGAATCAATTTGGAGGAAACAGAGAAATGAAAGTCTAAAATGGAACATGTGGGATTTGAGAAAACTAAATTAAATGATGAGATAGAGTTATATAGGTAGGAAATTGCATGTAGAATTTCTAGAAGCTGGGAAAATAATTGAAAATAAATAAGGATTAGAGTGTAAGATTATTTTGTTTTCTTCCTGTCTGGAAACAGATGCTATGGGAAAACAAACAATGCAACAAAACAAAACAAACACAATAAAACAAAATTATTTCTTTGGATTGTCTTTATTCAGAATTTTCAACATTTGGACAGGTTTCCCATTTGCACCACTTCCTGTATTATATAGTTGTCATTATCAGAACCATGCTAGATCCTGTCCTTTCCCCTAACTCTACTTGCCACTCAGCACCCAACCAAAACATTGCCTTTCTTCATCTCTTCTCTCCTCTCCTAACCTCTATACCATGAGTCCATGTTATTTTCCATTTTTCTTATTTATCTTTCATGAATTTCTCAGGAAATTTAGTAGGATTTGCATTTTTAATAAACACTAATTTCAAAAGGGAATTGTTGTTGTTGTTTTGTCTACATCTCTAACTTCTTTGCTATAAGTAGCTTTCACTGAGAAATCAACTCTTTTTTTGTTTGTTTTTTTGTTTTTTTTTTCTTGCCACTTTTTTATTTTATTTTTTTAAATTTATTTAACATATTTAGTTTTCAGCATTGATTTTCACAAGAGTTTGAATTACAAAGTTTCTCCCCATTTCTACCCTCCCACCCACTCCAAGATGGCGTATACTCTGGTTGCCCTGTTCCCCAGTCAGCACTCCCCACTGTCACCCCACTCCCCTCCCATCCCCTTTTCCCTTCCTTTCTTGTATGGCAAGATAAATTTCTACACCCCATTGTCTGTGTATCTTATTTTCTAGTTCCATGCAAAAACATTTTTGTTTGTTTTTGAACATCTGTTTTTAAAACTTTGAGTTCCAAATTCTCTCCCCTCTTCCCTTCCCACCCACCCTCCCTAAGAAGTCAAGCAATTCAACATAGGCCACATGTGTATCATTATGTATAACCCTTCCACAATACTCATGTTGTGAAAGACTAACTATATTTTGCTCCTTCCCAACCCATCACCCTTTATTGAATTTTCTCCCTTTACCCTGTCCCCTTTCGAAAGTGTTTGTTTTTGACTACCTCCACCCCCCTCAGCCCTCCCCTCCATCATCCCCCACCCATTTATTTTTATCTTCTTCCCTCTTCTTTCCTGTGGGGTAAGATTCCCCATTGGGTATGTATGGTATTCCCTCCTTAGGCCAAATCTGATGAGAGCAATGTTCACTCATTCCACCCTCATCCGCCCTCTCCCCTCCTCCCACAGAACTGCTTGCTCTTGCCTCCTTTATGCGAGATAATCCACCCCATTCTATCTCTCCTTATCTCCCTCTCTCAGTATGTTCCTTTCTCATCCCTTAGTTTTATTTTATTTCTTTTAGATATCTTCCCTTCATCTTCAACTCACCCTGTGTCCTCTCTCTCTCTCTCTCTCTCTCTTTCTGTATATGTGTGTGTATATATATGTATATATATGTATATATATATATATATATATATATACATATATATACACACACATAGATATATACATACATACACATTCACCCATATATATACATAAAAATATATGTATGCATATTCCCTTCACCTACCCTAATACTGAGGTCTCATGAATCATGCTCATCATCTTTCCATGTAGGAATGTCAACAAAACAGTTCACCTTTAGTAAGTTCCTTGCAATTTCTTTTTCTTGTTCCTTTTCTTGATTACCTTTTCATGCTTCTCTTGATTCTTGTGTTTGAAAGTCAAATTTTCTATTCAGTTCTGGTCTTTTCACTGAGAAAGCTTGAAAGTCCTCTATTTTGTTGAATATCCATATTTTTCCTTGGAGCATGATACTCAGTTTTGCTGGGTAGGTGATTCTTGGTTTTAATCCTAGCTCCATTGACGTCTGGAATATTGTATTCGAAGCCCTTCGATCTCTTAAGGTAGAGGCTGCCAGATCTTGGGTTATTCTGATTGGGTTTCCACAATACTCAAATTGTTTCTTTCTGGCTGCTTGCAGTATTTTCTCCTTGATCTGGGAGGTCTGGAATTTGGCAACAATATTCCCGGGAGATTTCTTTTTGGGATCTATTTGAGGAGGTGATCAGTGGATTCTTTCAATTTCTATTTTGCCCTGTGGCTCTAGAATATCAGGGCAGTTCTCCTTGATAATTTCTTGAAAGATGATATCTAGGCTCTTTTTTTTTGATCATGGCTTTCAGGTAGTCCAATAATTTTTAAATTATCTCTCCTGGATCTTTATTCCAGGTCAGTGGTTTTTCCAATGAGATATTTCACATTGTCTTCCATTTTTTCAATCCTTTGGTTCTGTTTTACAATATCTTAATTTCTCGTCAAGTCACTCTCTTCCACTTGCTCCAATCTAATTTTTAAGGTAGTATTTTCTTCAGTGGTCCATTGGACTTCCTTTTCCATTTGGCTAATTCTGCCTTTCAAGGCATTCTTCTCCTCATTGGCTTTTTGGAGCTCTTTTGCCATTTGAGTTAGTCTATTTTTTAAGGTGTTGTTTTCTTTAGTGTATTTTTCAGTATTTTGGGGGGTCTCTTTTAGCAAGTCATTGACTTATTTTTCATGGTTTTCTCGCATCCTTCTCATTTCTCTTTGCAATTTTTCCTCTACTTCTCTAACTTGCTTTTCCAAATCCTTTTTGAGGTCTTCCATGGCCTGGGGCCAGTTCATGTTTTTCTTGGAGGCTTTTGATGTAGGCTCTTGCACTTTGTTGACTTCTTTAGGCTCTATGTTTTGTTCTTCTTTGTCACCAAAGAATGAATCCAAAGTCTGAGACTGAATCTGGGTGCGTTTTCACTGCCTGGCCTTATTCCCAACCAACTAACTTGACCCTTGAGTTTTTCAGCAGGGTATAATTGCTTGTAGACTAAAGAGTTCTATGTTCCACATTTGGAGGGTATGCACCAGCTCTGCCACACCAGCACTCCTCCTTCCCCCAAAACCCCAACCCAGACTGGGCTTAGATCTTCAGCAGGCTGTGCACACCTGCTCTAATCCACCACTTAATTCCTCCCACGGGGTGGGCCTTGTGCCAGAAGCAACTACAGCTGTACCTGCCCCACCTCCGCTGCCCCCCAGGGGCGGTGGCCTAACCGTGAACTCCTTCCACTCACATAGGTTTTCCCACTAACCTTCTCCACTGTCTTTGGTGGTTGTGGGTTGAGAAGTCTGGTAACTGCCACAGCTCACTGATTCAGGGCGCTAGGGCCCTCCCTGCCCGGCTCCTGGTTTGTTTGGTCCACGCAGCTCACGCTGGGCTCTGCTCCGCTCCACTCCCACCTCCCAGCTCCCAGCTCCCAGCTCCATGTGGGATAGACCTCACCCAGAGACCATCCAGGCTGTCCTGGGCTGGAGCCCTGCTTCCCTCTTCTGTTTTGTGGGTTCTGCCTGGTGGAGTCTTTCAATGGCTATTTTTCCCTCTGGTTCTAGGATCTACGGGAAGTTGTCCTTAATCATTTCATGCAAGATACTGTCCAGACTCCTTTTTTCATTATGACTTTCTGGTAGACCAATAATTTTTAGATTGTCTCTCCTGGATATCTTTTTCAAGTCAATTGTTTTTCCATTTAGATATTTCACATTTTCTTCTTTTATTTTTCATTCTTTAGATTTTGTTTGACTGACTCTTGATGCCTCACAGAGTCATTAGCTTCTACTTGTAGATTCCTAATTTTTAATGAATTGTTGTCATCATTTTTCCACTGGGCCTCCTGTGCTTTTTGGTTTATTTTACTTTTCAGGACATCATTTTCTCTAACTAGATTCTCTATCTCCTTAGCCATTTCACCAATTTTACTCTGCAAAGTTTTGTTTACACTGGTGAACTTTTTTCCCTTTTTTCGTTTACCTGTCTAATTTGATTTTTTAAATCCTCCTTGAGCTGTTCTAGGAATGTTTTTTGGCCTTGAGACCAGTTCACTTTTCCTTTTGAGGTTTCAGATGTGGGTATAGTGTCCATTGTTATTTTGGTCTTTCTTGTCTCCACAAAAAGTATCAATGGTCCTTAGTTTCCTAGAGTTCTTCTTCATATTGGTTAACTTTTTTCTGAATTTAAAGTGGATTTTTGCTTCTGCTGTTCATTGGGCCCTGTCCCAGGCTTCTTTTTCTGGAAATTGTGGGTGTAGTTATTGACTTTCTGTGTTATGGCTTCTGGTTTTGTGAGGTGTGGAGGAGGAGTGGTTTGGCTGCTAGAAGTCTCCTCTTCCCTTAGTGCTATGGTACAGCCATTTTCTGTGCTGATATCTGATGTTTGCTACTTCCCCTGGCTGTGCAAAGGCACTTCTGGGGTCCTATGCTGAGGATTGCTGGCTCCACCCTCCTGAGGCTCAGGAACTCGGACTGTTATGCTGAGGTAGGGCCCTCTGGGACACCCCTCTTCCTGCACTATTCTCCTTCCACCACCACTATAAGGGCCCTCTCCCCAACTTCTCAAGCTAAAAGTCTACTGAATCCCCTCTTCTGGCTCTTCTATTTCAAAATTTCTCCTGAAAGAGTGTGTATGATCTGGGTTAGGTAGGGAGGCAGGGATGAGAGCCATTTTAGCTGGCCATTATGGCTCCCAGAAGTTCAAGAGGGCACATTTCAAATCTTTAGACTGCTTTTTTCAAGCCTCTGAAGTAGTTGTTCTTGCAGTGTCAGGTGCTATTCTGGTTCCTCCTGTAGCCCCAATAGACTCCAGTCCTTGGCTGGGAGGCCTGGGGATCA
The DNA here is from genome assembly GCF_011100635.1 of Trichosurus vulpecula. Lineage (NCBI taxonomy): Eukaryota > Metazoa > Chordata > Mammalia > Diprotodontia > Phalangeridae > Trichosurus > Trichosurus vulpecula. The sequence continues at coordinate 262,295,893 of NC_050578.1, read as the reverse complement.
CCACCAGTTTCATGGGCCCAGCATTGTCCCAGACTGGATTGCTGGCCGTTTTCCACAGCTGCTTCAGCTTTGGTGTAGTCTGGTGCAGCTCCATATGCTGGGTGCTCTCTCAGCCTTCAGATCCATCCTGTTGACCCTGAGAACTTTCCTGGACTAGAAATTTTCCACACTCAGTCTACTAGTGTTTTCTAACTCCCTCAAATCTGCTCAGATTCTCTTTTCTAGAGGTATCTGACAGAATTTTTGTAAGATCTACTGTATGGTGCTGTTTTCATGAGGAGATCTTGGCTCTGCCTCCTCCTGAATAATTCTTTAGTAATAAATTTTTTGCATCATAACTAGAGATCTCAATACTATGGTTGGATTGAATATATTGTTGTTTGCTTATAGCCTTCTCAGCTAAATTCTCAGCTCCACTATATATCCTCAACATGAAATCTAGTGCTTTGAACATGGTAAGTGACATTAAATATTTATTGCCTAGTGGACTAACTAGAATGGTCTCCAACTTCACAAACTTGACTATTGCATTATTGGGGGTGAAGCTGAAAGATGGAGGAAATATTTTCTAATCATAAAAGTGGCATGACACAGAGGTCATCATCACCTTATACATCTAGGAAATTAATTATCAGAGACAGTCCATGTGGAAACTGTGTCTAGTGGTGGGGATGACATTATGAGCTCAGGAGTACTAGTGTCTGGTGATAACAATAGTAGCATCCCTACAGTGGAGATACTTGCCTGTGGGTTCATTGATCACCAAGTGAAATCAGACTATGTATAGATTTCCAACATCAAGAACTAGAGGGAAGGATAAATTCTGCATCTTGAAGCCTACATTTTACCATGTCTTCACCATCCTGGGGAAGGAGAAGTCCGTAAGTATTTATTAAGTTCTCTCAAGAAGCATTCATTAAGGTTATGCTGGCCGAGTTAACCCATCTCCTCTGAGGGTAAATTAACATGTTAGCTGATAATTTGCTTCTAATTGTGTATTGTATAATCTTAGGGGAAGTCTGTGTTAATATTTGTGAAGGTGGAAAAAAGTTCTAACTGCAATAATAATTTGATTTTTCAGAAAATATCCTTCACTGAAATTGACATGGGGACTTTTTTTGAATTACCACTTTTGAAACCACATATGTAGGGTCAATAGGGAGTCTCTAGGCACTGGGTCCCAAAGGTCTTGTAGGCATATGTAAGATTCTTCACATAAGTATCATAATCAGGTTTGAAATAGAGTAGATGACATCTCTCTTGCTCTGAGCTTTGTTGTAAAATGGAGTGAACCATATTAACCTTGTACAGACACTGGAAAAGGCTGATTTTCTCTTAGTATATGCCAATGGATTAATTCTTGGCTTAATAACTATGGAGTGGTTGAGAAGGTATCTAACCATGAAATTGCTAAATCATGAGATACATCATCTGTACTATGAATCTAGGAAATGAAGCATGCAGGACAGGCTATGTTCTGGTGAGTAGATATGTCTGGTAATTTCCTTCTATACACTATTTTTCCTATTCTATTGACTGAAAATGAGAATTTTCCTTGCATTCCTCCCTGAAAGATAAATCAGAAAGGAACTGTTAAAAACGGGGGAATCAAATACCCATAAATATTAGGAGGAATCATATAATGTAATTTCCCACAAGAGGTTTTCAGTCCATTTGGGAAAATTAGATAGGTGTCTACAAGACCAATACTAATACTCTCTATATCATGTTGAAGGTCCACTGGAAGTTACAATCAAGGCTACAAAAATTGAGAGGAGTGAAGAATACCTCTGGGTGAGGACAGTAGGATTGTCAGCAAATCGAGTAAGCTGTACATGAAGGGCTAGACTGAATTTAGTAGGGATCAAGAGAGAAGGCATCACACTTTGGGGGAAATGATATCTACAATGGCATGAAGCAGGAATGTATATATTATCTTTAGAGAATAATGAGCAGAAAAAAAACTGGCAGCAGCTGTGGCTTCACATAGGAAAAATGTTGGGATGCAATGTTAGAAAGGAACCAAATTATGTATCTGGCAAAAATAAAATGAAAAAAATGCGTACTGCAATTAGTAAAGAGCAATTAAAAGTAATCATTTCAGGGTCTCTGTATTGCTAGATTAGAAATAAAGAAAATCTTGGTTCACAATATGCCTTATAACCATCGTAGTTAAGTGAAAATTGGTCAGGGAGGGGAGTGAGTTAAAGTTCCTATTCCTAAAGAATTCTCTGAACTTATCAATTGTAGAAGGATTCTAAAGATATAGTAATTGAGGTGTTTAAATGTCTTAAGCTCATTATATCTCTGGAATCAAAGATCTAGATCAAGCACAAAAATCCATCACTTAATAAAAAACCATAGCAATAATATTCTTTGATCCTCAATCGTTATTGGGATTATATATGAAATTTATTATTTTTAGAGTTATGTCCTTAAAAATTAGATGTGTGATGTACAATTATAAAACCTAAACCAACACAGGTTTGCAATCAACTTAAATCTTTGGCAATAAGGCAATGGTTTGATGGAGATACCTTAAAGCATTAAAAGATTATAATGCCATCAAAATGAACAAGAATGAGGGATACAATAAATTCTGAAATGAGATGTGAATGGAAAGAGGAGCATCATGACTTTCTTCAATAGAGTAGCACAGAATCAGGATTAGTGGGGTAGAAATTACAAAGAAGGAAATTTAGGCTTGATGTCAGGCAGATTTTCTGAACAATTAAAGCTTATTAAAAGTGGAACAGACTGCCTCATTTGTGTGGTTCCCTGCAGGTTCCAAGGACACTTATCTTTCTCCTCCTTTTAATATTTATTTTCACCACTGTGTGTATCTTGTTTCAAACATAAAAAGACTAAAGCTATGAAAAATTCATTCCTGACATCAAGGGCCTCATAATCCATGTGAGAGAGGTTGATATTTCCATACAAAGTCCACACTAATACCGCAAACAAAAGTAAGAGCCTAATGTGTCTTACAAACATTTTCTTACAGCTTTGAGAAGAGAGATGGACAGAGATATTCACTGGAAAGAGAATGATTAAGCAATAGTTGGAAAATTTAGAATGATTTGCTCAGTACCTTGGAGAGTAGAAGATTTCTACAATTAGAAAAGAAAAAAAGAGGTCATTGAGGCAAGACGTATGGTGAGAGCAAAGGTATGGAGCAAAGAGTATATATGGGATTTCTGGTGTAAAGATTATACACTTGGGTTGAAACTGATGCTAGCTGTACGCAATTGACGTCAAAAATCAGAGCTCTTGAGAGACAGTTTATAGAAGAACTTGCATGACAGGTTAAGGACTCTAAGAGTCTATTCAGTTTGAGCATAATTTCAAACAGAATTATTACCATTTTCCAATTGGTTGCTTTTGAAAAGGAGAGGCAGTAAAGTGGAAAGAGGGTCCGATGTGGACACACAGGAACCCTGACAGAATAAAGACTCTGCTGTTTAATACCTAGGTGATCTTGGTCCATCAATCTCATATAAAATGAGGGGCGGGACTACATGGCTGATAAGAACTCAATCCCTAAATCTATGATAATAAATCATAAATCTGTAGCCATAGGGTCACTGGGACTACACATCCATTGAAGACATCAGAAATGCAGAGGAGATGTGTGAGGTTGAAAAAGTAACTAAAATCTAGAAAGATAAATAGATAGTTATAAAGAAAGACTTTTAAGGAGTCTAGCATTTTTATTTTTGATTGGTTGTTTCTTTTTTTTGATTGGTTATTTCTTAACTATCCTGCTTGTGTGTGTTTATATCTATACATAATATATACATATATGCATGCATGCACACAGGCATACATAAAAATGTACCATACATACATATTAATAAATACAGGAAGAACAATGTGGCACAGTGGAGATAATGAGACAGGGAGATCTTTCTTCTAGCTCTGTCTCTGAAGTCCTTGACAGAATGTTTGAATTCAATGCCCTTGGACAAGTCATTTAGTCACCTTATGTTTCAGACAGTAAGACTAAAAAAAATCTCTAAAACAAGGTGCATCTAGGTGGTGAAGTAGAAAGAGCACTGCCCTAGAGTAGGGAAGGTCTGAGTTCAAATTTGGCCTTAGATAGTCACTAGCTGTTTGATTCTGGGCAAGTCATTTAACCCAATTTACTTTAGTTCTTCATCTATAAAATGAACTGGAGAAGAAAATGGTAGACCACTCCTGTATCTTAGCCAACATCCTGGGCCATCTACAGTTGTCTTGATCTATATCTGGCCACCAGACCCAGCTGGCTTCAGAGGAGAAAGTGAGGATGGTGACTTTGCATAGCCCTTCCTCACTTGCATCTAATTCACTTGCACATCATGGCTTCATTTCCCTGATATCCTGATTCTCTTCAAAGATGAAAGACAAAAAACAACAATAACTTAGCCTAGAAAAACCCAAATAGGAACAGAAACCATTGCACATAAAATGACTTGGAAGCCATGGGTGGCTTTGTAATTATATGTTATAAAAAGCTCTTACAGTGCAATGAGGAATCTTTACTCCTATATCAATATATTGACCGATCATACATGTGAGACTTTGGTGAGGCCCTTTAAAAGAGCAAAAGGACAGATAGGCTGTGATAGTTAAGAGAGACATTTGTTTTCCTTTATAAAAGGTCAGGAGATCACACAAATATTTGGAAAACAAGAAACTGGAAGTTCATTAGATCCTATGAAATGTCAATTACTGACCACAGATTTGTAGCAGAAAAATCATAATTAAAGAATAATATCCTCAGGGGATAAATTTTGGCTCAGCTTAGAAAAGAATGCTTTAGTGTAACAAGGTAGAGTTGGTATATTTTAAAGAAGGAAGGTGGGAGAAGATATAGAAGGGATGGAAGCTACATGTGGAAATATTTCAAAGTAGTAGAGACTGGACTAGAACATTGTATAGTGTTATTCCTGAATGAAAAGTGACATTGGAATAGGCCATACATCTGTACTTAACACGTATAGAAATTTTAGTTTTCAGGTAGCATATTGTTTTACTATCGTACTTCTGTAAGAAGAGAAGTCTAAATTGAAAGGCTAACTCCCATTCCTTCTTCCCTGACCCATATTCTAATTCACACACCACAGTCATGACGAACTTATCTCTCAGGCAACTTGCCCTCCACCACCTTCAATCTCTCTCTCTCTCTCTCTCTCTCTCTCTCTCTCTCTCTCTCTCTCTCTCTCTCCATCTCTGTCTCTCTATCTCTTCCTCTCTGTCTCTGTGTCTCTGCCTCTGCCTCTTTTTTCAATTGCTTGGAAAATAATTACTATATTGTGGTGTTCTCTAAAGGGTTATGTATAAGTACTCTCTGGCAGGAAAGATAATGCATCAAGTTTCTAAAACACCCCACTTTAGGCTTTCTCTACTTTCTGAAAAGCTTCATGGTAGCTTTCTTTCATGAAAATTGAAAATTACAGGCTATAAAGAAACAACTTCAGGAGTTTGGATCTAGGATTCAACTAATAGAGGTCTTCTCTGTTTATCTGGGTATTCTTTTCATTCTACTTACAAAGAATGGAAAGGGTCATAAGATTTTAGTGTGTAGATCTGGAAGTGACTTTAGAAATTGAAGTTATAATGCCAGATCCGGAAAAGAAATTTAAATATTTTCTTGTCAAACCTCATATTCTACTATATACTGAATAGAAATCTGGGCCTGGAGTCAGGGAGATGAGTTCAAATCCCACCTCGAACACTTACTAGCTGTGTAACACTGGGCAAATCACTTTTACCTCTGTTTCCATCAGTTTCCCAAAGCATAAAATTGGTGTAATAATAGCACCTATCTCTCCAGATTATTTCAGGATCATTTAGATAATAATTATAAAATTCCAGCAAAAGAGGTGACATTATTAATTAATGATTCCACAGGCATTAAGTCTCAAAATTAGGATTGAAACCATTCAAATAAATAATAACTAAAATTAACATTGCACTGGCTATGTGCTGGGTACTTTCTTAAGTATCATAAAATTATTCCATTTAATCGTTGCAACAACCTTAAGAAGTAGGTACTATAGTTTTCCTCATGTTAAAAATGAGGAAACTGAGTTTGAATACATTTTTCAGGGTCACAAAGCTAGTAATTGCCTGAACCTGGATTTGAATGCAGGTTTTTCTGATTCCACAATTAGAACTCTCTCACTTGGCTGCTACTATAGCATCCTAATCTTGTATGTGAATTGTTATGTTAATGTGTACATTACTTCAATTTTGTAATTTATACACATATATAGACATTTCATACATATATACATACATACGTATGAACATATGTATATGTGCATGTTTCAATAAGTGAAATAGGCTGTGTTATGAGTTAGTGGGTTCTGATTCGATTAAGGGTTCTGAATGAGCTCCATTTTCTAGAAAGGACATTTGTTAAAATACAGATTATACAAGATTGTGTGAATCTCTAATGATTCATATATTCAGATTATTCTTTATTTCACTATTTCTTAGGCTTCTTTCATACTCCATGATTCTCTTAATCTAATTGTATAGGACTTGACCGAGAGTGCTAACTTTGAAACTATTCCTATTATTGTCTCCCTAAGATATGTAACAATAATAACTTATAAAGCATACTCCACCCTTATCCTCAGTTCCTCAATTTCATTTATGTTTTGCTTCTCACAATCCATCTCTAATTCTCTCCAACAGGAATCATGGTGAGCCCCAACGGGAATCAAAGTAGTGCTGTCCTGTTCATCCTCTTAGGATTCTCTGAATATCCAGAGCTCCAGGTGCCCCTCTTTCTACTGTTCCTCACCATCTATGCAGTCACTGTAGTGGGGAATGTGTCCATGATTGTGATCATCAGGATCAATCCCAAACTCCATACCCCCATGTACTTTTTTCTCAAGCACTTGTCCTTTCTGGATTTCTGTTACTCCACTATAGTTACACCAAAACTCCTAGAAAATTTGGTTGTAGAAGACAGAAGTATCTCCATCAAAGTTTGCATCACACAGCTTTCCTTTGGTGCAATCTGTGTGATGACAGAGATGGTCATGTTGGCAGTGATGGCCTATGACCGCTTTGTTGCTATATGTTATCCTTTGTTGTATACACTTTTCATGTCCCCAAAACTCTGTGCCCTGCTAATGACTGTGTCATGTTCATGGGGCATAATTACTTCTATTGCACTCACCTACTCACTTCTTATATTGTCATTTTGTGAGACCAAAATCATTAATAACTTTGAATGTGAATATTCTGTCTTCCTATCTGCTTCCTGCTCTGATAAATACTTCAGTGAATTAATATTTTCTATCTTTACAAATTTCAGTGCATTTTTCACCCTCATGATTATCCTTACATCCTATCTTTTTATTTTTGTCACAATCCTCAAAATGCATTCAGCCAGTGGGAGATATAAAGCTTTCTCCACTTGTGCCTCCCACCTGACAGCAATTACCATCTTCTATGGGACCATTGTTTTCCTCTACTGTATTCCCAATTCCAAAAACTCTGGGCTTGTAGTCAAAGTAGGATCTGTTTTTTATACTGTCATGATTCCTATGCTAAATCCCTTAATATACAGTCTAAGGAACAATGATGTGAAGGAAACTTTCAGGAAAATAATAGATCTCAAAATACTTTCTCAATAACATCATTAATGTGGATTCTATGAGTACTGGCTAAACACTTCTGATGGAATTTACAGTGATTTTTAATTAATTCCCTGTGTCCTATTGTGTCAGTAATTAAGGTGGGACCTTCTTTTACTGTTTTCTCTTTCAGCACTTATTTAATCAAGTGCCCTTGAAGAGTCTAGCCTTTGTTTCTTTGACTGGATCAGAAGTCTTTGATGACCTCCTTGCCTCAAGGGAAAGCCTGGTTTGCATGGGTTTGAGTCCCATGTTTGTGACTTCAGAGGCTTTTAGGCCACATGGGTTTGAGTCGCATGTTTGTGACATTTTTAGGTCACATGGGTTTGAGTGACATATTGTAATGCCTTTTGACCCTGAACAGAACATATAAATGTAGAGGTTGGCATCTTCCCTTAGTGCTCTCACTCACTAGAAGAGTGATGTGTGACTCTGGGCAAGATGTTGTTAAGAGCCTGCTGGCTTTGAAGAAACCCAGATGTTTTTTTGGGGGGCACACTCATGGAAGGAGTGTTGAGATTCTGGGCAAGCCATAACTGCCCCCAGCTTTGCTAACCCAGACGCAATGGTTCTTCTCTGGTAACTATGTATTGTGATTTGAATCAGGCAAAGTCTGTCTGTTGATGTTTGTAATTTATTTATATTTGCTCTGAAGTTCAGGGCACTGGCTCTTCCTCCTGAACTAAGTGAATGATACTTGTTTGTGTAATTAAAGTGAAGTTGTTAACCCTTAAAGTTACTTTCCATAGAAGCAGATCAAAAGAAGTTGCTGGCAACTCTTGTTGCTAGTCTTGTTGGGTCTTCCGCCTCAATAGCTGCTGTTAGCCCAATTGTTGTTACACCTATTCAGTTAGTTCCTTCTCTGGGGGTCATATCATAAGTTTCTACAACCATCTGAGAGGTAGAGAGATAACTTTTAGGCAAATGAAGCAAGGATATTTGAAATGAGAAAAATAACTTCCAGAAAATCATTATAATACAGTTCATGATGTAGCTCAACCTCAGAACCCTTCATTAAAGCTTCATGACAATTTATTGTAAAAATAAATCTACTGATTATACAAGAGTGAATTCCCATTTTCTTTTTTAATCTTCACATTCCACTACTTCATATAAAAGAATGGAACAGTCATCTAAGGTATAAGCTAATGGGATGTGCATGTGGTTTTTGGAGGCCTGCCAGAAGCAAACACCTTGACAAATGTCCATATTCACTGTTTTAAATGAATAATAGCAACCCATACCTGGACTTACCCAATGAATAGAATCCTTATAAAGTAACGTTTAATCCTACAAAGTGTTCAGTACAGTTTTTGTAACAATGTAAAGGCTTAATAAGTGTTGGTTTATTGATTCATTTTTAGTGTGAAGACAAAGATTCCTGGCTCTCATGTCTTTCATTCCATTTTAGCAAGGATGGTATCACCTGTTACCTTGGTTCAGAGCATTTGTTATTTTCATCAAAGCCTATGCTTGCGATAGATTCATATAGAGCAGAAACTCCACCTTTGCCTGTTTTCAATATATTCTGAGTATACCATTTCCATTTAATTATGCTAGCTTCAGGGGCAGCTAAGTGGCGCAGTGAGTAGAGCACTGGCCCTAAAAATCAGGAGGACCTGAGTTGAAATCCAGCCTTAGACACTGAACACACTTACTAGCTGTGTGACCTTGGGCAAGTTACTTAACCCCAATTGCCCTGCCTACCCCCGTCAAAAAAAATTATGCTAGCTTCTTGCACATGTCCAATTCTCTGAGGTTCTGGGATACTCATTATGCAAGTCGTAATAAAGATTCCAGGCCTGAATATGACTTCATGGCCCAGAGTCTGTTGTTCAGTCTCTACCAAAGCCCAATATGCAGCTAACAACTGCTTTTCCAAAAGTGTATATTGTAATCCAGATACAGATAGTTCCCTTAACCAAAATCTTAGGGGTACATTTCAGCTTTGTTGTTTCTGCAATAAACTCCAATTCACATGGTTATCTTGCACAGTCACTTGTAATTCCTTGGGTCCACTTTGCATAGGCCACAAATCCAGAGCCAATTGTATAGCAGCTTTGGCTTCTTCAAAAGCTTTATTCTGTTCAAGTCCCCTATCAAATTCATACTTTTTCTTGGTATCTTTATATATGGGTTTCAAAATTTGTCCAAGATGTGGAATGTGATGCCACCAGTATCCAAACAGTCCCATGAACTTTTGGGCTTCCTTCTTATTGTTGAAGATAGGAAAATCTTGAATCTTTTGTCAAGCTTGTGGGAGAATTTCTCACAGGCCTTTATTTCACTGTATGCCCAAAACTTTACAGTTTGAGATGGTCCTTGAATCTTTGCAGGGTTAATTTACCATCATTTGCTGTTCATATGCTCAATTAAAAGTGTCAAATTCTTCTCCACTTCTTTTACATTTTCTCCCTGTATCAAAATATCATCTATGTAGTGGGTAAGCAGTACATCAGGTAACTTTTTTCATCCAAATGTTCAGCTACAATCCTAACATATACACATACATATATGTATATAGAGAGAATATTTAAATGTATTTGTTTGTTTATTTGCTTATTTATTTATTTTTACTGCTACCAGTGTATTGATAGAAGCTTTTTTTGTTGACAGTAATGGCCTATGACTGTTGGCCATTTGTGATCCTCTTCATACATGGGACATGGTTCATACATAAAGTTATCTAGATGCTGGTGCCTGGGATATACGCATTGGAACAAATGTCTTCCCTCATATTTACCTACTCTCTAATTTGATTGTCTTTTTACAAGCTATCATTAATATTTTTTTTCTGTGAGTATTCTGTCATTCCTTTCTGCCTCTGGCTCAGATTGGTGAATAAGTGAAATGATACTTTTCATCCCTGTTGATTTTAATGATTTGAGCACATTCATAACCGCCTTTATTTCATATATTTAATTTTTGTCACCATCACAAAAATGTTGCCAGCCAGGGGAGGTATGAAGCCCTCTCCACCTGTGCCTCTCACCTGACTGTCATCTGTATTGTCAATGGCACCATTCTCTTTCAATATTTTGTTGCCAGTTCTAAAAACTCATTCATCTTAGTCATAGTGACTTCTGTTTTTCGTTTTGTTTTCTTTTGTTTTTACCAGGGTCATTCTTATGTTGAATCTCCTAATGTACAGTCCTAAAAACAAAGATTTGAAAGAAGCTTTCAGGAGCCTAATTGACACCAAAATATTTTCTTCCTAAAATTATTTGCTAGCTTTGGGAATCTGAGCTTTACTTCTTGATGACTTGGGAAATATATTTAAGATTATCAAATATATTTTAACTGATCAGAGAAGGGTATTTTCTTCATTCTGCCTGGCTTAGGACAATAAAAAAATTAATGAAATTCAGAAATTCAAGTTTGGAAGTGTATATGAAGTTTTCATTATGGGCCCCACACCATGCTGAGTTATCACATAATAACTAATTAAGAAAAGTTTAAAAAAGCAAAATTATATAACAATTTGGAGAAAGAAGACAAATGAAAGTCTAAATTGAAATGTGGGATTTGGGGAAAATAAGTTAAAAGATAAGATAGATTTATACAGTTACAAAATTTCAGGCAGAATTTCTAGAAACTGGGTAGGAGAAAAATTCAAAATTAAAAAAAAAAACAGTAGACTTTAAGATTATTTTTGTTTATTCCTGTTAGGAAACAGATGCTATGGGAAAACGAACAGAACAGAATAAACAAACAAAAAGAATAAATTTTCAACATTTGGACAGTTCTCCCATTTGCCTCATTTCCTCTGTTACATACCTATTATTCTCAGAACTATGCTAGATCCTGTCCTTACCCCTAATTCTACCCACCACTCAACACCCAGCCAAAATATTTCCATTTATGTTCTCTCCTCTCCTTTACTCTTCTATCCTCTAAAACATGAGTCCATGTTATTTAACCTTTTGCCTCATCTATCCCCTATTAATTTCTCAGGAAACCTGATATGATCTTCATTTTAATAAATACTAACTTCACAAGGGAATTTATTATTATTGTTATTATTTCTAGTTCTCTAATTTCTTTACTACAAATGTAGCAGTGATTTCAAAGTGAAATCAACTCTTAAATTAGGCTGGTATCTGGCCTGTGACTTGTAGTATTAGTCAGTTTTCTAGGGCACCAAGAGTTTAAATGGTTAATGCTGGGTCATAAGTTAGTATATGTCTGAAGTAAGATAAGAACCTAGGACTTTCTGATTCAATGTTGACCCTTTGTCCACCATGAAACATTTTTCACCAAGGAAATTTTTAATCCCTTTAAATGTACTTTAATTGTCATCATTTATTCAAACCTACCTTCTTTATCTCTTTACTTATGCCCTTATTATTCTGGTTTTTTTTCAGGATTTACTTTCAAATTCCTTTCAACTTTAGCCATGATGGTTTCTGACAGAAATCAAAGCACTGCAGTCATATTCGTTCTCTTGGGATTCTCTGACTACTCAGAATTTCACATTCTTCTCTTTCTGCTTTTCTTGGCCCTCTATGTGATCACTGGGATGGGGAATCTTGTAATGATTGCAATCATTATTGGGAACCCCAAATTATACAATCTGATGTATCTTTTTCCTTACATATTTGTCCTTTCATCATTACTTTCACTCCACTGCTGTTATGCCAAACCTGTTGGAAAACTTAGTTTTAGAATATAGGACAATGTCTATCCATATTCACATCACACAATTCTTCTCTACTGCTCATTGAACTTTGACTGACACAATCCTGTGGATTGTGATGGTATATTACCACTTTATGGCCTTTTGTAATCCTCATTTTATATATGGTTATCACTTCCTGGAAATGTTTTGCCCTGCTGATGGCTGCAGGTTACTCCTGGGGCATACTCTTCTCTCTGCTCTTCACCTACTCTCTGCTTACATTAGCTTTTTTGGAACTAATATCACTAATAATTTTGTCTAAGTGTTATGGTATACTCTCTGTCTTCTGCTCTGACAAGCACTGAAATCAGCTGATACTTTATAGTTGCAAATTATAGTAAGTTGAGCACGTAAATGATCATAGTCACCTCTTATATTTTAATTTTGGTAAGTGGATTGATGATGCATTCTGCTAGGGCAAGGCATAAGGCCTTCTCCATTTGCACCTATCATCTAACAGATGTTGGAATCTTCTTTGGAACAATCCTTTTCCTCTACTGTATACCCAATAGTAAAAGCTCCTGCTTCACCATCAACGTGGGCTGTTTACTTTACAGTGGTTATTCCCGTGATGAGCCACTAATATACAGTCTGAAGAACAATGATGTGAAGGAAATACTCAGGAAGTTAATGAAAAATTTTTTTTTTCATTAAATTATACCACCATTATCATCAACATCAGCATCATCACCATTACTATCCCCCAAAATATCTACAACAGCCACAGCCAAACAAGAGCAACAGTAACAACATATTTGGCTTAAATTTTCTCTTAGAATTGATGGTTCAATTTCCTAACTTAACAATATGCACATTCAGTAGCTATAATACTGTAATATTCCTCTGGTGTTTAGACTTTTGGCTACATCATATGTGTTATACTGTTGGGAATCCATGTCTAAGTGAAACAAGAATGTGAAAACTGAAAAAAATTGTAACTGCCCAAATTTTGTTAATCTTCTCTGTGTAAGATATATTGGCCTCCATCCCATCACCATAAAGCCCCTCTCCTTAAAATGAGAGGCAAAATACAATAATGTTTTTAATTTACTATCCCTGAATATCAAGTTTTCCCTGGTGCTCTTCAAATCTTCCTAACCTATATCTAGTAGCTGGGGGAATGTCTTGTAGTGGAGAGAGGTTTTGCTAGAAAGTAAGACACTGAGAAGTGACCACTGATGATCAGGGAGGAGAATAGTGACCACTAAACACTCAGACACAGCATCAGGTTGATGTAATTCAGTACCATGATAAATAACCCTATAGAAATGCAATATTTTC